>NW_019943341.1:157559-182108 GCF_002910315.2 Salvelinus sp. IW2-2015
GCAGTGATAGATAGATGGTGTCGCAGTGAGATAGATGTGTGTCACAGTGAGATAGAGTGGTCGCAGTGAACAGATGTTGTCACAGTGAGATAATGTGGTCACAGTGAGATAGATGTGTGCCGCAGTGAGATAGATGTCTTTTACAGTAGAAGATGTGGCACAGTGAGATGAATGTGTGTCAACGTGAAATAGATGTCTGGTGTCACAGTGAGATAGATGTGTGTCACAGTGAAATAGATGTATCTCACAGTGAGTAGCATGTTGTGTGTCAACCAGTGAGATAGTGTGTGTCACAGTGAGATTTAAGATGTGACTGTCACAGTGAGATAAATGTGGTCCGTGAGATAGATTGTGGTTACAGTGAGATAGATTGTGTTCACAGTGAAATAGATGTGTGTCACAGTGAAATAGATGTGTGTGCCACAGGGAAATAGATGTGTGGTTTACAGACGATAATGTGGTGTCACAGTGAGATAGATGTGTGTCACAGTGAGATAGATGTGTGTGTACAGTGAGATAGATTGTGTGTCACAGTTGAGATCAGCATGTGTGTCACAGTGAAAATAGATGTGTTCACAGTGAGATAGATGTGTGTCACAGGGAGATGAGATGTCTGTTTACAGTGAATAGAGGTGTGTCACAGTGAGATAGATGTTGTCACAGTGAGATAGATGTGTGTCACAGTGAGATAGATGTCTGTACAGTGAGATAAGATGAGTGTTCAGTGAAGATAGTTGTGTATCACAGTGAAGATAGATGTGTGTCCAGTGAGAATAGTGCTGTGTCACAGCTGAAAATAGATGCTGTGTCACAGTGAGATAGATGTGTGTCACAGCTGAGATAGATGTCTGTACAGCTGAGATAGGATGTGGTCACAGTGAGATAGGTGTGCTATCACAGTGCTGCCTGAGTGTTTTATTCTCCCTAAGGTTGTTTATCTTCCAGAGACAGATGCCTCTTTACTTCAGCCCTCTTTACCCAGACAGATGAGTTTTAACCCCCCCCCCCCCCCCCCCCCACACACACACACACACCCACAACACCGCTCCACCCAACCTGGCCTGCAGCATTGAGTGTAACAGACGCAGGTTAAGAGAGAGAGGAGAACAGAGAGAGAAAGAGAGATATAGGAGGGTGAGAGTGTGATTGGGGCGAAAGAAAAGACAGAGAAAGAAAATGAAAAAGAGACTGTAGGAAGCGAGAGAAGAGAGAATGAGAGAGACAGAGAAAGAGGGATGCTAGGGACTCACCTGCCAAACCTGAGTTATAGCAGATGTAGCATACCCTCTCTGCTCCTGCAGCGTTAGTGTCAGGGAGGTGCCCATCCAGTGTGGTGTGGTGTGTGTTGTGGTGTGTGTGTGTGTGTGTTGTGGGTGTGTGTGCGTGCGTGCGGCGTTGCGTGCGTGGCGTGTGTGTGTGCTGTGTGTGTGGTGTGTGTGTGCTCAGCAGGGGTTCCCCTGAAGCACCTCTCTTGCTCAACTGACGGTTGGGGCGGGATGGCAGGGCACTATGTCCAGCCGCCTAAAGGAGGAGCCGGAGGACCCCTTTATCCCTGCCAGACAGGACAGAGTAGGAGAGATGGAGAGCCGAGAGCCGTGCGGTGTGCACCTTCCATCTTGTTTCTTTTTCACTGCCATGCCTTCAAGTGGAGAGTTACTCTTGATTTGGTTGCCATTTCTCTGTTTCTTGAACTGACTTCTGAGAAAGCACATTTGGCTCATCCTGCTGGGTCTATGCACACAGAAAAGGTTTTGATGCTTTCCATTCTGTGACTATGATTTAATCTCTCACCTTAATCCACCCGTCGAATGTAACTTTGCAGGGTTTTGCTACTGTTATTATTAATGTGAGATTGACCAATAGGCTGAAAGCACTGTTTCCAGACATCACTAATGTCCCTGAACGGCAATAACATCTCATCATCCAGCCTCAAATGTCAACTGTATTGTTCTAGTTAGCTTCTACAAAGTGCGTTTTTTTTTGTGTTGTGTATGTCAGGCATACATGTTTATTCTGCAGTATTTTCACACTGCAACCATTTTATTTAGCTGAGTCTTTGATGCGAGGCTTTAGCATGGGTGAAACCTATTGGTCCGCGCTGTGCCCATTCAAACATTCCAGTCTATTTCTGTCACATTCTTTACCTAACAAAGAACCTGACCAATGGAACACGGACTACATCAGCATCCAGCACCATATATCGTCAATTGTTGATCTGGTCCAGTTGAGAGGCCAGGAAGCAGACAACCTAAAATAAGCCATACTGTCTCTGACAGTGGTGAGTGATGTCGTGTGCCAATGTGAATTACACTATAATCAAACAGGTAATGAAATAGTGGCATTTAACTACCGTATTTCTGTGGTTCATTACCTGATAAACAACACTTTTTCAACATGACCAATTCAGCATTGACCACTCGATTGCAGCCACAATCAGTACTAGCATCATCATCATGCAGTTTCGATGCTCTAGCTCTCAACCAATCTAAGTTATGCCTCAACTAATTACTGTTTCAGAATAGCAAGTGTGACTGAGGCAGGGCTATGAACAGGTGAACATATTGGTTGACGTTGAACTTGACATGAGTTCCATTGTAACCCATGTTACACATCCTTTCCCAGGTTACCCATTACCCATGTTACACCAGTTCCTCTTCCCCAGTTCCCAATTACCCATGCTTACACATTCCTTTCCCCAGTTACCCATTACCATGTTTACACATCCTTTCCCCAGTTACCCATTACCCATGTTACACATCTTTCACCCCAGGACCCAAATTACCCATGTGACACATCCTTCCCCAGTTACCCATTTAACCCATGTACACATCCTTTCCCCAGTACCCATTACCCATGTTACAACTCCTTTCCCCAGTTACCCCAATACCCATGTAACACATCCTCTCCCCAGTTACCCATTACCCATTTACACATACTTTCCCCTTTTACCCATTACCCATGTTACCACCATCCGTTTTCCCCCAGTTACCCAGTACCCATGTTACACATCCCTTCCCCAGTTACCCATGACCCACGTTACACATCCCTTTCCCTGTTACCCATTACCCATTGTTAACACACCTTCCCCAGTTACCCATTACCCATGTACACATCCTTTCCCCAGTTACCCATTACCCACGTTACACATCTTTCCCCAGTTACCCATTAGCCCACGTTACCACATCCTTTGTTCCCAATCCTGTTGAAGGTCAAAACCTAGTACATCATTTGACATCTTACTTCACTTAGGATGTCCTGGCACCATGACAACGACTCAAAGGCATTCTGAGAAGATCAGTAAGGCAGGTTTC
The DNA here is from genome assembly GCF_002910315.2 of Salvelinus sp. IW2-2015. NCBI lineage: Eukaryota > Metazoa > Chordata > Actinopteri > Salmoniformes > Salmonidae > Salvelinus > Salvelinus sp. IW2-2015. Next base: position 160,871 of record NW_019943341.1, read on the forward strand.
CATTGACCCAGTTTATTCAACAAAAGCAATGTCACAAAAAACAAATTGCGAGGTGTGTAGTGGGAAGGCAGCTACACTGTAAGAGAAATTCTTAAGATACAGACAAAAAATTCGTGATCTGTTAACGGCAGCGGCTGGATTGTTCTTTTTTTTCCAACTTTCTTTATCTGCAACAAGGCTAGCTATGCTTCCGCGTGAACTTGTCCTCGTGATTTTTGTCCGACCATTTAGGAAGTTCACACAGAAATAGATCCAACAATCGTCTTGCTAGGCTAGCTTACAATTTAACTATCTTGTGTCGTTTAAATCAGCTGGACGTTAAAGTGACCTTGGCTTTAATTCGGTTTCCATTACCCATTTCAGGCAAATTGCACATTAAAGAACATTAGCGACAGTCTTATTCCCTCCAAGCCTTATTAGTTTCATGTCTCAAGTAGCCTGCCAAAGCCAGCTGATGGACCTGGAATGCAATAATTTACTAAATATTAGCCCATATTCTAATAATTCTTTCACTGTGCCAACGTGATCCGCCACGGTCCGTGACATGTGAAAACGTTACTTTTCTGTAGATCTAAAATAATGGATGGATGTGAAACTTACCATCCAACCAAAAAAAAAGTTGAAAGCAGTTCAGACATTTTTGAAAAGTTCAGACAATCAAAAAATTTTCTGTTGAAATGTTTATTTTGCAATCAGTAGACATTTTAGAATGAAACATGGTGTGGACTTTACAGTTACATTTGACGACGGAAGTTTACATACACCATAGCCAAATACATTTTTAGACTCAGTTTTCACAAATTCCTGCGACGTTAATAATCCTTAAATAAAAGTCCCCACTGAGTCATTAGGTCAGTTAGGGATCAACCACTTTATTTTAAGAAGTGAAATGTCAAATAATAGTAGAGAGAATGATTTATTTCATTCATCACATTCCCAGTGGGGCAACAATTACTAAATACAAATTAGTATTTTTCTGTAACATTGCCTTTTAAATGTTAACTGGTCTTCAAACGTACTGTCGGAGCAGCTAGCCTTCCAACCCAGACTTTCCCAAACAACTAAATGGCGTGAATTTTGGCCATTCCTCCTGACAGAAATGGTGTCATTGCATCTTTTTACATCTTCTGGCATGTTCTCTTTATTATCTGATTACTTGAACTTTTATTCTATGTTGTACTGTCAGGTTTGTAGGTCACCTTCTCTCGCACCAGCGGCTTTTTCCAGTTCTAGCCCACAAATTCTATAGGATGGAGGTCAGGGCTTGGATGGAAATGGTCCGTTACCCCGCTCCAATACTTTAACTTTGTTGTCCTAAGCCAATTTCCCCAACCAACTTGGAAGTATGCTTGGGGTCACTTGTCCATTTCGTAGCGACCCTAATTTGCGACTAACGCTTTACCTTCCTGATCTGATGTCTTGAGACGTTGCTTCAATAACCTATCCACATTATTTTCATCCCTCGCTGATGACATCTATTTTGTGAAGTGCACCAAGTCCCTCCTTTGCCTGCAGCAACAGCCACCCCCACAACATGATGCTCCACCACGCTGGCTCACGGTTGACGATGGTGTTCTTCGGCTGCAGAAGGCCCCCCCTTTTTTCCTCCATACATAACGATGGTCCTTATGGCAAGTTCAATGTCTGTTTCATCAGACCAGAGAACATTCTCCAAAGCAGTGGCTTCTTCCTTGCTTGAGCAGCTTTTCAGATATGTCGAATATGGCGACTAGTTTTTACTGTTGATAAAGATACTTTTCGTACCTGTTTCCCTCCAGCCATCTTCACAAGGTCCTTTGCTGTTCGTCCGGATTATTTTGCATTTTTCGCACCAAAGTACGATTCCATCTCAAGAGAACTGAACACGTCTCCTATTCTCACTGTTAGCAGAGAACTATGACAGCTGCCCGTTCCCATGGTATTTATACTTGCGTACTTGTCCACTTCCCGCCTCGAAAAGAAGTTCTCGACATTACATGATTTACGTTCTTTATGCAGATCTCAGTATCTAAAAGAAGGTTCAGTGCTTAAAAATCTATTCCAGTTCTCTCCAGGGCATGTCAAATATACCTCATCCCTTCATCATAACTCACAAGCATAAGCAGACAGTGATTCTAGCATACCATAACTATACAACTACGAACTACCGTTTTCATTACATAGAGATCACTCCCAGCTCTAATTTCCTGCTCCCATATCCTCACTTGAACTTACGGTCCGAAACAAACTTTTATCATTCACCTCACTCATTTCACTGCATTTCATGACTCATAGAACAGAAAACTTACCAGTTAAAATGCGATTTGACCGGTGGCTGTGGCATTTTTTTCTACATTTATGCTTTCATATTTTCATTCACCCCAACGAATATTGGATTAGGATTTCGTCTCTATCACCTAACCATTTATCTTCAAAAATCTCGTTCTTTTTTCAGCCTCGTATTCTCTTTCTGAAGTCATGTTATCAAATTTTATTTCTGTTTCCTCTTATCATTCACATTTCATTTGCACTTGTGCTGCAGGGGAAGATAAGAGCACTAAATACAGGCCTGGGGCGGAGCCGGCACATCAGGGTGTTGGGACTCGGTCGCTCAATTGCGTAGTCAACTCACTTATCCACAATATCAGCGCCAAAGTGCAAGCATGGTGAACTGTACATTTCCTTTTAATTTATAAAAGTCGCCAACAAAAACAAAGAAACAACAATAAACGACGTTGAAGCTTACGAGGGCTGAAGTGCCCACTACACAAAAGTCAACTTCCCAACCCATTGACCAACAAGAGCAAAAATCTGCTAACAGTTTGATTCCCCAATCAGAGACAACGATAGACAGCTGTCCCTGATCAGACATCACCCGGCCAAAAACAACATAGACAATACCAAAAAACATAGAAATCAAGAACATAGAATGCATCCCCCCCCTTTTTTCCCCACCTGTTTTTTCTCCTTACAGCCTGTTTGTCTTCGAATCACTTTTTGTATTTTCCCCCCCCCCACCAACCTAAGATCACCAGACACCATAAACCACCACGGTCTTTTCCACCTTCCACCACCCACCCCATCCAGCCCCCCCACCCACCGCCCCCCCCCCCCGCCCCTTCTCTCCCCCCACCGCCCCCACTCCCCGCGACATTTTGTGGTTGGGCGGGTATTGGGGATTGCGCGGGGGGGGAAAAGGGGGGGCGAAAGAGATTCATTCTAGTTCTGATTTCTATGTTTTTGATTTCTAGTGTGGTTGGCCGGGTATGGCTTCTCAATCAGGGACAGCTGCTATCGTTGTCTCTGATGGAATCATACTTAGCGCAGATTTTTCCTCTTTTTCATGGTGGGAAGGTTGACGTTTGTTAGTGGCACTTAGCCCCGTAAGCTTCAACGTCGTTTATTTTGTGTTCTTGTTTGCCTTGGCGACCTTTTAAATTAAAAGGAAATGTACGTTCACCATGCTGCACTTGGTCCACTCTTTCGGACTGGACGTGACAAGATACGCAAGTATAAATACCATGGGACCACGCCAGCTGTCATACTGCTCAGAAGAAGGACGTGTCCAGTCTGCCTTGAGATGAACTACTTTGCGTGCGAAAAATGCAAAATCAATCCCAGAAACAACAGCAAAGACCGTGTGAAGATGCTGGAGGAAACAGGTCCACAAAAGTATCTTTATCAACAGTAAAAACTATCCATATCGACATATCCTGAAAAGCCTGCCTCAGCAAGGAAGAAAGCCACTGCTTCTTGGAGAAATGTCCTCTGGTCTGATGAAACAAACATTGAACTGGCCATAAGACCATCGTTATGTTATGAGGAAAAAGGGGGGGCTGCAGACCGAAGAACACCATCCAACCGTGAAGCACGGTGTGGCAGCATCATGTTGTGCGGGAGTGCTTTGCTGCAGGGAGGACTGGTGCACTTCACAAAATAGATGTCATCACGAGACTGGAAAATAATGTGGTAAAATATTGAAGCAACGCTCAAGACATCAGTCAGGAAGGTAAAGCTTAGGTCGCAATATGGGTCTTCAAACATGGACAATGACCCAACATTACTTCCAAAAGTTGTGGGAAATGGCTTTAAGACAACAAAGTTAAAAGTATTGGAGCGGCCATCACAAAGCCCCTGACCTCCATCCTATAGAAAATTTGTGGGCAGAACTGAAAAAGCGCGTCGCAGCAAGGCTGACCTAAAAACCTGACTCAGCTTACACCATTTCTTTCAGGAGAATGCGGCCAAAATTTCACCCAATTTAATTTTGGAAAAGCTGGGTGGAAGGCTACTCGAAACGTTTGACCCAAGTTAAACAATTTAAAGGCAAATGTTACCAAATTACTAATTGAGTGTATATAAATGTCTGACCCATGGGAATGCGATATTGACAATAAAATCATTTCTCTCTACATTATTCTGACATTGTCACATTCTTAAAATAAATGGTGATCCTAACTTGACCTAAGACAGGGACTTTTATTAGATTTAACGTCAGGAATTCGCTAAAACTGATCTAAATGTATTTGGCTAAGTGTATGTAAAACTTCCGACTTCACACTGTAATTGTAAGCTCCACACCATCTTTCCATTCTAAATGATTCACTGCTTGCAAAAATAAAACATTTCAACAGAAAAATTTGGATTGTCCTGACTTTCAAAAAATGTCTGAACTGCTTCAAACTTGTTTTTCTGGTTGGATGGTAAGTTTTCACCTCCACATTATTTCAGATTCTCACAGAAAAGTAACGTTTCAACAGGTTCACGGACCGTGCGATACGTTGGCACAGTGAAGAATTATTAAGAATATTGGTAAAAATATTAGTAAATTTTGCATTCCCATCCATGCTGGCTTTTGCAGGCTACTTGAAATGAAACTAATAGGTTGGAGGGAAATACAGACTGTCGCTAATTATTTAATGTGCAATTCTCGCCTAAATGGGTAATGGAAAACCCTTAAACCAGTCATACGTCCACCTGATAATCGACCACACGATCAAATTAAATGCTAAGCTTCAGCCTAAGGCAGCACGCATTGTGCATCTAATTAACTTGTTGAACTTTCCTAAATGTCGGACACCAAAATCACAGGACAAGTTCACGGAAGCATAGCTACTTGTTGCAATAAAGAAAAGTTGGACAAAAGAACATCCACCCTGCCGAACAGATCCACATTTTTGTCTATCTTAAGAACATTTCTCTTCACAGCTGGCCGGTCTCCCACTTACACAACGCTCGCGAATTGTTTTTTGTGACATTCGCTTTTGTTTGAATAAACCTGGGTCAATGGAAACCTGCTACTGACCTCTCAGATGCGCCTTTGAGTCGTTGTCAATGTGACCAGGACATCCTAAGCTGAAGAAGATGGCAAATGATGTTACTAGGTTTTGACCTCAACAGATTGACAAGGATGTGTAAAACGTGGGTAATGCGGTAACTGGGCGAAAGGATGTGTTAACGTAGGGTAATGGTAACTGGGAAAGGATGTTGTAACATGGGTAATGGGTAACTGGGGAAAGGGATGTGTAACCATGGTAATGGGGTAACTGGAAAGGATGTGTAACGTGGAATGGGTAACGGCGGAAAGGCATGTGTAACATGGGTAAACCGACCCTCATTGACAACCCACCATAACTCGAAATGGGCTAAACTGGGGAAAGGAGGCTATTGACTAGCTATTTTGCTAAAACATGGGTTAATGGGTAACTGGGGAAAGGTATGTAACACGTAATGGCGGTAACTGGGAAGAGAGCATGTTAACATGGCGTATTGGTAACTGGGAAACGTCACACAAGGATGTGTAACATGTAATGGTAACTGGGCGAAATATGTTAACATGGGTAATGGTAAAACTGGGGAAAGGATGTGTAACATGCAGGTAATGCGGTAACTGGGGAAAGGATGGTAACATGCGGTAATGGGTTAACTGGGAAAGAATGTGGTAACAAATGCGGTTAATGGGTAACTGGGAAAGGATGTGTAAACATGGTATTGGGTAACTGGAAAGGATGTGTAACATGGGAAATCCAGGAAGAGAGCAAGAGCTCTAATGAGAGGAGATTAGAGCGGAAAGAGAGAGAGAGAGAGCGAGAAGATGAGGAACGAACTGTAAGATTAATCTACACAATTAGAGAAGAGAGAGGAGAGAGAGAAGAGAGAGAGAGAGAGAAGAGAGAGGCAAAGAAAAGGAAGAGGAGAAGAGTAGAGAGAAGACAGAGAGAGAGAATGAGAGAGAATGAGAGAAGAGAAAAACTTTCATTTTACATCTAGGATCTACAAGTGTTCTGCGGGGTGGAAAACCAAACTTTGGGTTTCCAAAGTGGTAGCTTTGCGTGTGTCATTGTAAAATGTGAACTTTATAAGTCGAAGATAAACATGTCGATCTAGCCGCTATACACACATTCACAAAATAAAATCATAATATAATATTAATGTGTGTCCATGTACATAATTTATGAGAGAGTGCCTCAATATCAACATTTTTTGTAAATCCACTGTACACATAAGCTTGTGGTAAATTGTGTGCTGTTGCAGTCACGTCTTTGTCACGTTCACGTGGTCAAACAAAAACAGCCTAATGATTGGTTGACAATAGAGCCTCTCCACAATGCTGGCGATGCTGCAGATGAAGTTGGTGAAGAGCAACTGCCAGAAACGTGCAGTCGCAAAACTAATGACCTTTGATCACATGATTTTTGTAAAGTTTCATTGCAGTCGACATGTAAGCGCAAGTCCGTACTATTTTGTATACCCAGTTTGGCCAACACACCTGATAGGCGCGTGACATCCTACAAAAGGGATCGCTTCGAACGCGACCATTGAGGACAGTCACACAGAGTATCTTACAGTGCATGGGTGCGCTTTCACGCGGCTGCACAAATCGGTCAGGCAACAGTCACCACAACAGCAGAGAAAGTTCCGCCTCGCACTTCAACACTCCTGGTTGTTGTGGAAAGTGGACCACTGACTACTTTTACTAGGCATCTACTCATCTCGCATGAGTCTACTTCCAGAGGAAGCACAGAGCATTTTTAAAATATATGTATTGTAATGTCACAGTACTATGTACTATACCTAGATATGTGTTGTATGTGCTGATATGTAGACTTGTGTGAGGTTTTAAATGTATTATTCCAGTCCTGACGGAACACATTCTGTACTGTGTATTGTCATGTTTCATTGACCCCAGGAAGCAGTAGCTGATGGGGATCCTAAAAATACCAATATGAAATCAACTTAGCCTCACCTATGACCTGAACCATTACCTCTGCGTTTACGGCCCCACACATGGCAAGAAGTGACAACCCCCAAAAACACAGCAACCTATACAACACATACAATGGCTCCTAGCCTCCCACACACAGAGACGATCTTAATACAACTCTAGCTTCATCTCTCCTCTTGTCCTTCTCAAAACCCAATGGGGGAGCTTTCTCTGGGACTTTCTCTGGCTTTCTCATCCAATGTTTTGAGAAGAGAGAGAAGATTATGCAATTGAGATCTTCCCATAGGCTACTTTCTGTCCTACCACTAAAACTGGAAACTACAAAATATAAAACGAAATATAAACAGTTTTATAAAACTAGTAAATTGGATCTGAAACTAACTGAACCTAAACTCATTCAAATAACGAATAGAGAATAAACAAAAGGAATATAAAAACGCAACTATAGCCGGTGTGTTTTGCACATTGAGTTTTGATCGTAAGAATAGAAAACAATTTCAAATGTGTTTGTGTGCGTGCCGGACCGTGTTGTGAACTTGCTGTGTGCGCGTGTTTCAAAGCACGTAAATGTGTGAGCGTGACGAGTAGGACCAACTTGTGCGTTGGATGTGGCCTTGCTTGTACTCCCTCCTCTCCCCAGTTCCGTTTCCACCCTCAGCTGTGTTGAAATCCTCCGCTGTGACATTTGGAGCAATTTGAAGTGCGTTGCAAAGGTGTCAGGGATTAATCTCACACCACGCTGAGCGCAGAAAAACGTCTCCTCCAAGAATTAAAACACAATTTACCCATCAAGCTACTCTTTCAATACGAGAGACAAGCATAAATAATATCTCTGCGTCCAGATTCGCTAATTTATGAGCTTAACATGTCTAAATGTTATTAGTATAGCTGAGGTTAGCAGAACTGCTGGAGGGAGAGATTTTATCCTGGCGAACAGAACAGAAACAGCAGAGAGGTTGTTGAGTGGTGCAGAGACATACCTGACACCACTTTCCTATAAAAACACACAGACACACCACACACACACAACACACCACACACACATTGGCTGAACTCACCCTCAAGGCAATATACAAACTTGGCTCATTCCTCTTCTCTTCTGTTCCACTCCTCTCATTCTCTAATGTGTCTTCCTCTTCTCCATTTTCTCTCTCATCTCCCTCTCTGTCAGGCCCACTCACAACATCAACGAAGGCATATTTGAGTTGTCATGTCATTGCTCTCTTATGTAAAAGTTAGATGTGTCATTCAGACATGTTACAATCTCACATATCTGTCGATTTAATTACTTGGCTCTGCACATAAGTAACGGTCCCTTACATAAAACCATGATGTAAAATGTCCCAACAATCTGTTATTGAGAGATAAGCCACTACTGTGTCAAAGATAGATAACAGCAATGTAATCCGCCTTCATATCTTGTCCTGGACTTTGTGACATTGCTATTACTAATAGGGTTTGTCTATTCACAGAACAGCGACGTGAAGTGGTCCGAGGTTATATAATTAACCAGTAGTTTTTAATCATCAGGGCTTCCTAATCTTGAAGTTAGTACATAGTAGACAACATAAGGTGCAATTCCTTAAAATTGGGCTAGTGCAATAACAGTTTCCTATTTGTCTTGTCATTGCATACCTTAGAATATATTTATACCATTCAAATGTCAAGTCCACTACAATGTCAAAAAACATTTTTTGTATGGCAATATTTGAGCACTCAGATATCCACCCGACAACACACATAAGAAATTGCTTTTAAAATGTTAAAATTTCAGGAAATTAGCAGGGGGTTGAATACGCATGTATCTATCACAGGAGATAGATGTAGTCAGAGTGAAGATAGATGTGTGTCACAGTGAGATCAGATGTGTGTCCCAGTGAGATAGATGTGTGTCGCATGTGAGATAGATGATGTGTCACATGAAGATAGATGTGTGTCGCAGTGAGATAGTGTATCAATGAGATAGATGTGTGTCACATGTGAGATAGATGTGTGCCGCGAGTGAGATAGATGTCCTGTTACAGTGAGATAGATGTGTGTCACAGTGAGAAATGTGTTCCACAGTGATAAAATAGATGTGTTCACAGTAGGATAGATGTGTATCACAGTGAATAGATGTATCTCACAGTGAGATAGATGTGTCACAGTGAGATAGATGTGTGTCACCAGTGAGATAATGTGTGTCACAGTGAGATAGATGTGTTCACATGAGATAGATGTGTGTCAAGAGTAGATGCCAGATAGATTGTTCACAGTGAATAAGGGGTGTCACAGTGAAATAGAGTGTGTTACAGTGAGATAGATGTGTGTCACAGTGAGATAGATGTGTGTCACAGTGCAGATATATGTGTGTTCAGCAGTGAGATAGATAGTCTGTCACAGTGAGATAGATGTGTCGTCACGATGTGAAGAATTAGATTGTGCTCACAGTGAGATAGATGTGTTGTCACAGTGAGATAGATGTCTGTCTACAGTGAAGATAGATGTTGTCAAACAGTGAATAGATGTGTGTTCACAGTGAGTGATAGCATGTGTGTCACAGTGACGATAGATGTCTGTTACAGTGAGATAGATTGTGTGTCCCAGTGAGTATAGTCTGGTTCACAGTGAGATTAGATGTCGTGTCACAGTGAGATAGATGTGTACACAGGAAATAGATGTGTGTTCACAGTGAGATAGAGCTGTGTCACAGTAGAATAGATGTCTGTCATGTGAGATAATGTTGTCACAGTGAGATAGTCGTTGCATGTATCACCAGTGCGCCTGAGCTGTTTTTATCTCCAAGTTGTTTTATCTTCAGAGACAAGAGGTCCTCCATTTACTTCAGCCCTCTGTGACCCAGACAGATCGAGTTTAACCCCCCCCACCCCCCCCCCACACCACACACAACACAACACACACGGCCCACCCAACCTGCAGTGTGATGCGAGCATAGTGTAACAGACGCAGGGTTGTAAAGAGAGCAAGAGGGAGAACAGAGAGAGGATAACATAGTAAGAGTAGACAAAAATATGGGGTGCGAGAGCATACCCTGTGTGGGGTCTATACGATCGTGGCAGAGCAGACTAGAGAAATAGACGAGAATGAAAGAAGACGATGTAGGGGAAGCGAGAGGATGAGAGATAGACAATGAAGCAGACCGAGTGCAAGAGGGATGCTATAGGCACTTACAACCACCACCCTGCCCAAAAGCCTGACAGTATCTCAAATTAGAGATGTGTATGCCTAACTGCTCTCCTAACACTCTGCTCCTGCATGGCCTTACGTGTCAGTGGCGGAGCTACTCGATGCCCAGTGTTCTGGTACGAGTGTGAGTTTGAGTAGGCATTGATACTGTAGCATTGTGTTCGATGTAAAGTGTGAGAGCAAGTTGCGATGGATGTATGTGAATCTGCCGCACTGACACATATATGAGTAAGTTGTAACCGTATGTGGGTGACCTCTCACAGATTGAATTGGTCGAAATTGCTGCAAGTTGCGTCCCAAGTGATCTGTGTGCGGTGCGTAGTTGTTTAACAGGTAAATGAACCAACACAGAAAACGTGTAGAGTTCGCGACCTCATTCATTTACCACGTGTGGATGTTATAGGCTGTATTGTCAAGCTGGCACGAAACACCACTACGTCACCACTGTCAGAGTGAACAGCGTATGGTCGTTGCATTAAGGTTTGTTGTCCTGGTCTGTCGTCTGCTTCTGCATGACTGAGCCCAGAATGCACAATTGACCTCATATGGTGCTGATGCATGATGTACGATCACATGTCTAACTTGTGCAGTGCATAATCTTCGAGGAGCAAGGGGTTTCCCCTGAAGGACAAGCATGCACCATACTTGTTCTCAGCACTAGGAAATTAGAGTGGTAGGATGTGTTCTAGATTGGCACAGCCGGACCAATGGATGTCTATCACCCCACATTAGCTGTCTGCAAGACACGACCCAAAACCGGTGCGAGATAACGCCGAATGAGCATGCCGAGCCCAAATAATATACCACTTGCGCAGACAGACAGAAGTTGCGCATAGTGACAACGAGATGGAGAGAGACTGCAGAAACAACGGCACGGCTGATTTCTGTGACCGCAACCTCACCACTACTACATAGTCTTCTCAAGATTTTCCAACAAATGACAACAGCCAAACTTCCTTTGCTTCAGCCAAAACAAAGGTCTAACGTGAGAAGCAGAGTTACAGTTACTCTGTTAGACCATTTTGTAGCGCTGTGCGAATGTTCTACTTGGATTCTGAAGCTATGTCTTCTAGTGATCCACATTCTTACACATTCTGGCAGGTTCGACATGCACTTTTGTCTTAATCGTACAAGACAGCTGAAAAACGAGTTATGAATGGCTTCCAGCCTACTTGTTCGTCACACTACTCATCCATGTAGCACATAAATTAACGGAGTATGTTATATTCAGCGTCCAACTCCCTACCGTCTAAAAAGTTCCACCCCGATTCGAAGTGATCGACTTGTGGGGCAGGCAATATACGTTATGTTTATTGCTATGTTTGGATGCTTGATTTAGGATGTGGGTAAGAAACCCCCTGACCACAACTAGGCCTGGAAAAGCACTTCATGGTTCCAGACATTCACTAATGTCCGCTGAAGGGAACTATTATAAGGTGACTATCTTACCGAGGATGGGCATACTCAGACACCTCATCATAGACAAATGCAGAGATGATAGAGCATCAAACCCTTTTTGTTTCTGTGTAGCACTAGACATACCTAAGCCAACTAAGGTTGAGAGCCAAATGTGTGTTCTCTTTCTAGTTCAGAGACGTTCCGAGGGTCCAGACCATACCACAAGAGAAAAGACACACATCTATCTCACTGTGACACACATCTATCTCACTCTGACACACATCTATCTCACTGTGAGATACATCGTATTCAACCCCCCCCTGCTAATTTCCTGAAATTTTACACATTTTACAATTTCTTATGTGTGTTCGTGGGATATCTGAGTGACTCAAATATTCCAACAAAAAAATGTTTTCTGACATTAGCTAGTGTATCTTGACATTTCTGAACATGTATAAATATATCTCTAAGGTATGCAATGACTAACATGACAAARGGAAACTGTTATTGCACTAGCCAATTTAGGAATTGCACCTTATGTGTTCTACTATTACAACTTTCAAGATTAAGTTGAAAGCCCGACTGATTTCCTTAAAAAAATACTACTGGCCTAAATAATACTTACCTCACTCAGTGTCACCACTCAAGTCGCTGTTTCTGTGAAAGCAACAAACCCTATTAGTAATAGCAATGTCACAAAGTCCAGGACAAGATATGAAGGACGGATACATTGCTGTTTATCTAATCTTGACACAGTATAGGCTATCTCTCAATAACAGATTGTTGGACATTTTACATCATGGTTTTATGTAAGGACCGTTACCTTATGTGCAGAGCCAAGTATTACAATCGACAGATATGTGAGATGTAACATGTGCTGAATGACACATCTAACTTTTACATAAGAGAGCAATGACAATGACAACTCAAATATGCCCTTCGTTTGATGTTGTGAGTGGGCCTGAACAGAGAGGGAGATGAGAGAGAAAATGGAGAAGAGGAAGACACATTAGAGAAGGAGAGGAGTGGAACAGAAGAGAAGAGGAATGAGCCAAGTTTGTATATTGCCCTTGAGGGTGAGTTCAGCCCAATGTGTGTGTGTGTGTGTGTGTGTGTGTGTGTGTCTGTGTGTTTTATAGGAAAGTGGGTGTCAGGTATGTCTCTGCACCACTACAACACTCTCTGCTGTTCTGTTCTGTTCGCCAGGATAACAAATCTCTCCCTCCAGCAGYTCTGCTAACCTCCTCAGCTATACTAATAACATTTAGACATGTTAAGCTCATAAATTAGCGAATCTGGACCGCAGAGATATTATTTATGCTTGTCTCTCGTATTGAAAGAGTCAGCTTGATGGGTAAATTGTGTTTTAATTCTTGGAGGGAGACGTTTTTTCTGCGCCTCAGCGTGGTGTGAGATTAATCCCCTGACAACCTTTGCAACGCACTTCAAATTGCTCCCAAATGTCACAGCGGAGATTTCACACACAGCTGAGGGTGGAAACGGAACTGGGGAGGGAGGGAGTACAAAGCAAGGCCACATCCAACGCACAAGTTGGTCCTACTCGTCACGCTCACACATTTACGTGCTTTGAAACACGCGCACACACAAGTTCACAACACGGTCGGGCACGCACACACACACATTTGAATTTTTCTATTCTTACGAAACAAACTCAATGTGCAAAACACACCGGCTATAGTTGCGTTTTTATATTCCTTTTTATTTCTATTCGTTTTATTTGAAATGTAGTTTAGGTTCAGTTAGTTCTCAGATCCAATTTACTAGTTTTATAAAACATTTATATTTCGTTTTATATTTTGTAGTTTCAGTTTTAGTGGTAAGGACAGAAAGTAGCCTATGGGAAGATCTCAATTGCATAATCTTCTCTCTCCTTCTCAAAACCCATTGGATGAGAAAGCCAGAGAAAGCCAGAGAAAGCCTTCCCCATTGGGTTTTGAGAAGGACAAGAGGAGAGATGAAGCGTAGAGTATGTAATTAAGATCGTCTCTGTGTGTGGGAGGCTAGGAGCCATTTATGTGTTGTATAGTTGCTGTGTTTTGGGGGTTGTCACTTCTTGCCAGTGTGGGGCCGTAACGCAGAAGGTAATGGTTCAGGTCATAGGTGAGGCTAAGTTGATTTCATATTGGTATTTATTAGGATCCCCATCAGCTACTCTTCCTGGGGTCCACATGAAACATGACATAATACACAGTACAGAATAGTGTTCGTCCAGGACTGGAATACATACATTTAAAACATCACACAGTCTACATATCAGCACATACACACAATATCTAGGTATAGTACATAGTACAGTGCAAATTACAATACAATATATTTTAAAATGTCTGTGCTTCCCTCTGAAGGTAGACTCAGCGAGATGACGTAGATGCACTAAGTAAACAGTAGTAGTCGGTCACTTTCCACAACAACCAGGAGTGTTGAAGTGCGAGGCGAACTTCTCTGCTGTTGTGGTCCTGTTGCTACGACTTTGTAGCAGCGTGAAGCGCACCCATGCACATGTACAGATACTCTGTGTGACTGTCTCAACTGGCGCGTTCGAGCGGATCCCTTTTGTAGGATGGTCACCGCCTATCAAAGTGTGTTGCATACTGGGTATAAAAATAGTACGACTTGCGCTTACATGTCGCTGCAATGAAACTTTACAAAAATCATGTGATCAATAGGTCATTAAGTTTTGACTGCAGTTTCTGGCAGTTGCTCTTCACCAACTTCATCTGCAGCATCGCCAGCATTGTGGAGGCTCTATTGTCAACCAATCATTAGGCTGTTTTTGTTTGACCACGTGAACGTGACAAAGACGTGACTGAACAGCAACAGCATTTACCCAAGAGCTTATGTGTACAGTGGATTATACACAAAAATGTTGATTTGAGGCACTCTCTCATAAATTATTGTAGCAATGGACACACATTAATATTATTTATGATTTTTATTTTGTGAATGTGTGATTATAGCGCCGCTTAGATCATGTTTTACTTCGACATTATAAAGTTCACATTTTACAATGACACCCAAGCTACCACTTTGGAAACCAAGTTTGTTCTCCTCCCAGAACACTTAAGGATCCTAGATGTAAATGAAGTTATTTCTCTCTCTAGTTCTCTCTCATTTCTCTCTCTCGCTCTCTGCTCTACTCTCTCTCTCTCTCTCTCTCTCTTCTCTCTCTCCTCTCTCTTCTTCAAGCTTCAGTCTATCTTCATCTCGTCTCCTCTCTTCTCCTCTCTCTCTCTCTCTTCTCTCTCTCTCTCTCTTCTCTCTCAATTCCAGTTCAATTTCAAAGGATTTATTGGGCATGGGAAACATATGTTTACATTGCCAAAGCAAGTGCAATACATAACAAACAAAAGTGAAATAGTCAATGAAAAATGAACAGTAGAGTTTCACAAGTTACAAGTTTCAAAGGACACAAGACACAAGTTTCAAAGGAATAGACACATTTCAAATGTCACATTATGGTTATGTACAGTGTTATAATGATGTGCAAATAGTTAAAGTACAAAAGGGGGAAAAAAATAAACATAAATATGGGTTGTATTTACAATGGTGTTTGTTCTTCACTGGTTGCCCTTTTCTTGTGGCAACAGGTCATTAATCTTGCTGCTGTGATGGCACACTGTGGTATTTCACCCAATAGTTTATCAAAATTGGAGGTGTTTTGGAATTCTTTGTGGGTCTGTGTAATTTGAGGGAAATATGTGTCTCTAATATGGTCATACATTTGGCAGGATGTTAGGAAGTGCAGCTCAGTTTCCTCCTCATTTTGTGCACAAGGCCTGTTTTCTCTTGAGAGCCAGGTCTGCCGACGGCGGCCTTCGTCAATAGCAAGGCCATACTCACTGAGTCTGTATTAAGCTTTCCTTCATTTTGGGTCAGTCACAGTGGTCAGGTATTCTGTTTAGGGCCAAATAGTATTCCAGTTTGCTCTGTTTTTTGAAAAAAATATTTCCAATGTGTCAAATAATAATATTTTTGTTTTCTCATGATTCTCTCTCATATGCTCATACTCTCTCGCAACCCCCCCCCCCCACCCTACACATTCAAGGGTTTTTCTAAATTTTTTACTATTTTCAACATTGTAGAATAATAGTGAAGACATCAAAACTATGAAATAACACATATGGAATTATGTACTAACCAAAAAAAGTGTTAAACAAATCAAAATATATTTTATATTTGAGATTCTTCAAAGTAGCCACCCTTTGCCTTGATGACAGCTTTGCACACTCTTGGCATTCTCTCAACCAGCTTCATGAGGTAGTCACCTGGAATGCATTTAAATTAACAGGTGTGCCTTTTTAAAAGTTCATTTGTGGAATTTCTTTGCTTCTTAATGCATTTGAGCCAATCAGTTGTGTTGTGACAAGGTAGGGGTGGTATACAGAAGATATCCCTATTTGGTAAAAGACCAAGTCCATATTTTGGCAAGAACAGCTCAAATAAGCATAGAGAAATGACAGTCCATCATTACTTTAAGACATGAAGGTCAGTCAATGTGGAACATTTCAAGAACTTTGGAGTTTCTTCAAGTGCAGTCGCGAAAACCATCAAGCGCTATGATGAAACTGGCTCTCATGAGGACCACCACAGTAAAGGCAGACCCAGAGTTACCTCTGCTGCAGAGGATAAGTTCACTAGAGTTAACTGCACCTCAGATTTCAGCCCAAATAAATGCTTCACTGAGTTCAAGTAACGGACACATCTCAACATCAACTGTTCAGAGGAGACTGTGAATAAGGTCTTCATGGTTGAATTGCTGCAAAGAAACCACTACTAAAGGACACCAATAAGAAGAAGACACGTGCTTGGGCCAAGAAACACAAGCAATGGACATTAGACCGGTGGAATTTTGTCCTTTGGTCTGGAGTCCAAATTGGAGATTTTTGGTTCCAACCGCCATGTCTTTGTGAGACATAGAGTAGGTGAACGGATGATCTCCTGTATGTGTAGCTCCCACCGTGAAGCATGGAGGAGGTGTGATGGTGTGGGGGTGCTTTGCTGGTGACACTGTCTGTAATTTATTTATAATTCATGGCACACTTAACCAGCATGGCTACCACAGCCTTCTGCAGTGATACGCCATCGCATCTGGTTTGGGCTTAGTGGGACTATCATTTGTTTTTGAACAGGACAATGACTCAACACACCTCCAGGCGTGTTGCATCAGATGACCTGGCCTCCACAATCACCCGACCTCAACCAAATTGAGATGAGTCGGACCGCAGAGTGAAGGAAAAGCAGCCAACAAGTGCTCAGCATATGTGGGAACTCCTTCAAGACTGTTGGAAAAGCATTCCTCATGAAGCTGGTTGAGAGAATGCCAAGATTGTGCAAAGCTGTCATCAAGTCAAAGGGTGGCTACTTTGAAGAATCTAAAATATCACATATATTTTGATTTGTTTAACACTTTTTTGCTTACTATATGATTCCATATGTGTTATTTCATAGTTTTGATGCCTTCACTATTACTCTACAATGTAGAAAATTGTAAAAATAAAGAAAAACCCTTGAATGAGTAGGTGTTCTAAAACTTTTGACTGGTAGTGTATGTTAACATTGCCAAAGCAAGTGAAGTCGATAATAAACAAAAATGAAATAAACAATAAAAATTAACAGTAAACATTACACTCACAGAAGTTCCAAAAGAATAAAGACATTTAAAATGTTATAATGTTATAAGGATGTTTGTTCTTCACTGCACTTCCCTTTTCTTGTGGCAACAGGTCACAAATATTGCTGCTGTGATGTCACACTGTGGTATTTCACCCAGTAGATATGGGAGTTTATCAAAATTGGGTTTGTTTTCAAATTCTTTGTGGATCTTTGTAATCTGAGGGAAATATGTGTGTCTCTCTCTCACCCCCCCCCCTCTCTCTTTCCTTGATTTCTTTCTAGCTCTGGGTGAAACAGACAGTTTTGCCAGGCTTGTTAAGGAGACATATACGGTTGAGGAGGTCTCTACTCTCTAAGCCCAGAGCTGAACATCTAAGACCTACCTCCCCCCACCACCCACCCTCTTCTTTCCCCTGCTGTCCCTCTTATACACTCATGAGAACAGCCTTGTTTGGAACACTCGCCTCGAAGGCCAGAAGGAAGCCCTCACCCCACCCCACCCCTCTCCTCTTCTCCCCATGCTGTCCCTCTATAAACCGGCCATGAAATCAGCCTTGTGGAAACACCTCCGCCTCCGGAGCCGAAAGCGAAGCCCTACGCCCCCACCCCACCCCTCCTCTCTCTGCCCTGCTGTCCCCCTCTATAACCATGAAACAGCCTTGTTGTGAACACTCGCTCCGGAGCCGAAAGGACAGCACACTCCCCCTCCACCACACCTGCTCCTCTCCCTCGCTGTCCTTTCTAAACCTTGAAACAGCGCCTTGTCTGGAACACTCGCCTCGGAGCCGAAAGGAAGCCCTCACCCCCTCCCACCCCACCCCCTCCTCCTCTCCCTGCTGTCCTCTTAACCATCGAAACAGCTTCGTTGGAACACTCGCCTCCGGAGCGAAAGGAAGCCCCCACACCCCTACCCCTCTCCTCTCCCTGCTGTCCCTCTTAAACATGAAACAGCCTTGTTTGGAACACTCGCCCCGGAGCCGAAAGGAAGCCCTTCACCCCGTCACCCCCTGTGCGGCCGGTGGGTAGACAGGTTGTTGTTTGTGACATGTCTTGGACCCTCCCAGACACCCCTTGCCGCCCTGCTGGATCCAGTAATCAACAGGACACGCCGCTCTTCTGTGACTTCTCGCGGAGTGCAGACCTTCAATGTCAAACATCAGCGTAGATTTTCTGCCTGCCGGTTCCCCTCCGTTCCTTGTTGTCTGGTTTGTCTGGTTTCGCGATGGCATGGAGAGAAGAGGAAGAGGAGGCATGAGGGGAGAGCAGTAATCTAGATTGTAAATGCTCCTTGATATTGGAGGACTTCAAAGGGTAAAACCAGAAATGAGTGTGTGTGTGTTACGAATGTGTGTGTGCGTGTATTGTGATGTGCGTCTGGTCGTGTTGTGGGCGTGCATTAATCATTAACTTAAGGGGGCACTGCACCTTCCTCTTCACCTCAGCTGATGCCACTAAACAACGAATATCACGATGTTAGAGCTTCAGCACCAAATACACTAAACAAACTGAAAACACTGAGCCCGTAATGTGTGTAAAATGACGTGGTTAGGAGAGTTGCTGTTAGTAGTCCCAGCTTCTCCTGACATCTGACCACAGCACATTCAAAACAAAATGAATCGTTGACTATTCCATGGAACAAGTTCATTTCTTGATAATCTGGTTCGGTTAATTGCAATAGTCCCCAAAAACACACCAATTACTGCTGACTGTCTGATGATTTTGATAAATGATTTCTGTCTGTCTGAGCCAGCCAGACAGAGGGATAGAAAGAGATAGAGACGAGTGATGAACAACTAACAAGTAAAACATTCTGATAATCTCTTGCCGGATATCATTGAAGCTACTAACAGGTCCACCCGACGACAATACGTTCATAGCCTAATGAATTTATTTTTCGATCCAAGTCTCCTTTCTCAGTACTACCCCTTAGCTCAGACAGAATTTTACCCAAGTTCATAAAATAGCAAGACATTATTACACATCAACCGCCACCCCCGAACATTACCCCAACAATGATTACAATTTTTGACAAAATCGTCAGACAGTAATCGATTTCTCTTTTTAAGCAATGAAGGGATGTTACCAAGGACTTATACAACTACCAGACAGGAGCGCCTCTGTCTGTGTACTTATACGCGTCTGTAGTCCAAACTCTTCATATACCTCTTTTAGTAGTCGACCCCTGATCCCAAACGAATGGCCCCAGATATTACCCCCCCCCCCTCCTGCCGCCTCCCTGCCTCTGTTCAACATGGCCTGACTCAAATTTGATCATGCACTCACTGCCGTGTTCATTGTGGTTCATCACATTTGGAAATGTTTTAATGAAAAATGTTGAATGATTAAAAAGGGTTTTAAAGTTGTTCTGAGAGCAGAGCAGAAGAGAGAGACGTCATTAGAGTAGAATATGATAATCATAAGCTGGCGAGATAAACGCAGAGAGAGATGCTCTTCCTTCCTACCATGCTAACCGGTGTGCTCAGAATGAACCCCGGTCATAATATGGTGTTGTCTGGTCTGTCTGTCGTCTGCTTCTGTCTGTCTGTCTGTCTGTCTGTCTGTCTGTCTGTCTGTCTGTGTCTGGTCTGTCTGCTGTCTGCTGTCTGTCTGTCTGTCTGGCTGGCTGGCTGGCTGGCTGGCTGGCTGGCTGGCTGGCTGGCTGTAAGTATGTCTGTCTGTCTGTCTGTCTGCTGCTGGCTGGCTGGCTGGCTGGCTGGCTGGCTGGCTGTCTAACATAATGTATGTCTGTCTGTCTGTCTGTCTGTCTGTCTGTCTGTCTGTCTGTCTGTCTGTCTGTCTGTCTGTCTGTCTGTCTGTCTGTCTGTCTGTCTGTCTTTCTGGCTGGCTGGCTGTCTGTACAGTATGTCTGTCTGGCTGTATGCACAGTCTGTCTGTCTGTCTGTCTGTCTGTCTGTCTGTTAGTTAGTTAGTTATTTTTATTCCCACATTTTTTTTTCTTATTGAGAACTTGGCACCATGCTGTTGTCAATCTCACAGGAACAATGTACTTCTCAGTACGGTAATGTGGGTGTACCTTAGTACACGGCTCTGAGCTGTAGTAAACTCACTTCTCTGTGGTGTCCCACCCTGACTCAGAGAAGAGGAGTGAGCTGTGTTCACACACAAACAAGGACACAGCCACACTGCTCTGCTCCAACTCTTGTTCTCCAAGTACACAGGTGTAAATCAACCTCCATAAGGATTCTTTTTTTACTAACTGAACAGAAAGAATATGCATGTAAGGAACTATCTCCACTGTTCTTTTCTGCATTTATAAACACTGAAATACGTTAAAATATTTAAAATAAAATCTGCACAGTATTGGCTGCRGTGCAGAAGGGATGCACTCCAGCAGATGTATTCAGTCCATAACAGCCGTTTATAGGCCTATCTGTGTGCTGTGGTGAGTCTTCTCCAGCTTCCCYCTGCCCTCGTAAAGGCTCTAACCACAGGAAGACCACTGGGCCAGTCTGCGGTCCAACCATCAAACCACAAGTCTACCCAAACACACTCTGGGGCACACACAAACATCTGTGTAACCAGACCTTCCCGGTCGCTGAAACACAGAAAACACATGCCGTTTAACAATTACACAATCCTATCCTACTACACCCCATTATCTTCACAGGAGTTAAAGTCGTAAATCGTTACATCAAATACAGGACCGCTCAGCATAATCCTGGGAACATCAGTTTAAATCCAGAATATCCCACATACTCTAGCTATTACACCCAGACCCTGGCCTCTCATCCCCCCACTAGATCCATGGAAGAGATGTACTAATGTGTGGTCTATGAATTCATATTAACACAGGCC
>NW_019943341.1:183264-186804 GCF_002910315.2 Salvelinus sp. IW2-2015
AAGGAGAGAGATAGTTTGCAACCGTAGTCTTGGCCTTTTTTTATGGCGTTTTGGAGGCATGCTTCTTCCTGCGAAGCCTTTCAGGTTATGTCGATATAGGACTCTCGTTTCACTGTTGGATATAGATACTTTTTGTACCTGTTTCTCTCAGCATCTCGACAGATCCTTTGCTGTTTTTTTCTGGGATTGATGTTGAACTTTTCGCACCCAAAGTATGTCTCTGCTTAGCGAGACAGAACGCGTCTCATTCCTAAGCAGTATGACGGCTGCGTGGTCCCATGTGTTTATACGTTGCTACTATTGTTTGTACAGCATTGAACGTGTACCGCAGCGTTTGGAAATTTCCAAGGATGAAACCAGACTTGTGAGGTCTGCAAAAAAAAAATCTGAAGTGTTGGCTAATTTCTTTCAGATTCCCATGAGTGTCAAGCAAAAGCACTGAAGTTTGAAGGTAGGCCTTAAATACATCACATGCCACCGCTGTAATTTGACTCAAATTATGTCAATTAGGGCCTATCAGAAGCTTTCTAAAGCCATGATATCATTTTCTGAATTTTCCAAGCTGTTTAAAAGGCAACAGTCAACTTAGGTGCATGTAAACTTCTGACCCATGTGGATGAGAATGATACAGTAATTGTATGTTGAAGTAATCTGTCTGTGAACAATTGTTTGGAAAAATTACTTGTGGTCAAATGCCAAATGTAGAATGTCCTACCCCACTTGCCAAAACTTATGTTAACAGAGAAATTTGTGAGTGTCGAAAAACGAGTTTTAATGACTCCAACCTGTTAGTGTAAACTTCGACTCAACTGTTAAGTAAATCCACTTCTGCAATATGTTTGTTACTTAATCTCTCACATACATCCTCCTTTTTTCATCTATTCTTGTAAATTCCTTGAATTATAGATTTTCACCCCTGATGTTCAGTAAGAGTCCAGACCATTCTAGTCTAGCTTGCTCGTCTTTATCTGGCATGTGTGACCTCTCTCCATAGTACTGCAGTGACTGAATGGGATTTGTTGGTTAACGTATGTTTAGTGACAGCTGGTTTATAGATAGAGGTTAGAGGAATTTCGTGGTCTTCTAATAAAGAATCTAGGTGTGTTAGGGCTAATACCCCCTTCACCCACTCACCGTCCCCTTCACCCCTCTCCCGCTCACAATAGGCAATGTACTGGGATCTGAAACCTTACCTCACATTTCTTTATGTCCCCCCCCCCATCCCATCACCCCTTCAGACCACTACTGCACTCCCCCCCTGTCCCAGTCCAATGGGTGATGTCGTGTCCTCTCGGAGGGGTTCTGTTTATTTGTGTTGGAGTCTGGTTTACAGCTTGTGACTGACCCCACCTATCTTCTCACAAGTCATCTTAACAGCAGGGCTGCTTAACAGCTACTCTCCCAATTAACATAGCATTAACATAATATTAGCATGTGTGCATTCTGGTGTTGATGAAGAGAAAATAACCGTTTTTCTTTTTTTGAAAAGCGGTTTTATGATATGAAATAGCGAGAATCGCCTACGGACATTTAATGTCTCTTTCTAAAAACAGGATTATTCGGCGGTACACAAAATCAGACCTGCTGGTGTTGACTGAAAGTTTCTTGTAGAGTTGTACGACTCTACAAAATAATGCAATAGTGTTCAGCAGGAGTATCAGAATGAATTGCCCGTTACAGGTACTGGATCAGATACATAGGACCTTCTCAGAGGTAGACGGGGGGAGAAGGGATAAGGAGCTGAGATGGGGCAAATTGAGACAGACAGAGAGCGAGGGAGTGAGAGAGAGAGAGAGAGGGGGTGGTTTCGTGTGAATGAAAGGAAAGGGAGAGAGACAGTGAGTGGGGGAAACTAAAGTAGGCCAGCTGTTGATGATGAAGTTGTTGAATGTTTAATGTGAGTAGTGAATGTGTGAGAGGTGGGTAAGAGGAAAGACGTGTCAGCAGTACTGATTGGAGATCAGCCCGCGGCCTTACTGCTGTACTGGGTACCATGCCTGTCCCTCAGCACACACACGCCACTCAGACCTGCTGTCATGCTAGGACATCACATCTCAGACAGATTTGGCCTGTTGACAGCCAGAAGAGGACTGGCCACCCCTCATAGCCTGGTTCCTCTCTAGGTTTCTTCCTAGGTTTGGGCCTTTCTAGGGAGTTTTTCCTAGCCACCGTGCTTCTACACCTGCATTGCTTGCTGTTTGGGGTTTTAGGCTGGGTTTCTGTACCGCACTTTGAGATATCAGCTGATGTAAGAAGGGCTATATAAATACATTTGATTTGATTTGACAACACAGCTTTGCGATTCGTCTGATTTGTGTTTGTGATGCTGTGCAGAGTCAATGGTTTTCAACGCAGAATTAACACGTGACAGTCAGAAATTCACAACTTCTTGACCTGCAGTACAGGCRTCTGGTATGAAAGGAGCATGTACAGAGGTCCAGTAGGCCCATGTACTCTGTTTTTTGGACTGTCTTTTTCCACATAGAAATGTAGCCAAATATTCTCTCAGTTTGGCCTGTATTCAGTAGTTGTCTGTGGGCCTGCCAGTTTTGGTTCTTGCCCTAGCTGAATCAAAGCATCAAAGCTGGATGATAAGTTGGTTATTTGAATCACCTGTGTACTGATAGGACAAAAACCAAAATGTACACAGACACAGTACCTCTGTACCCCTGTCTGTGTCAGTGTATTTAGCTGTGTCTGTGGGCCTGTGCGTTTGGCCCGGGCTACTGTGCTGCACTCAGCTACTGCTCTCTCTTCACTAATCCCTCCTCCTCATGAATACATTACCGCAGCGCGTCTTAAACTCAGCTTAGCTGCCGGCTCAGCACCACATCACATCCTATTACCTACTTTAAATCATTCATGTGACATCGTTTTCACTCAATTTCAGAAACACCCACGGACGGTTCAAATCCGCACATTTCACCGAGCTGTCGCAGCAGCGACCCTCTCTAAATGAACATTTGTCGTTGCGTACACAATCACACACACACACAATCAGGCTTGCACACACACACACACACACACACACACACACACACATACATACACACACACACACACACGCTACCACTCAAGCACACAGACACAGTTCTCCACATCTGAATATAGCTTTTTCATCGTAATGTTGGACGAGAAACTCTAGTTATAAAAGCAATAAGATCAGAGAGAATAACTGATATTGTGTCATTTTAAAGAACCGACAATATTCAGTAAAACAAAGAAGTGCTTACTGTATGTAAATATTATGTGCCTRCTGGAAGAATTATTATCCTTTWGTCTATATAGATARWTYGGTTAAAATAGCCAGTGGATAGCTTTCAAATTWAAATAAAACTCMMTTTATTTCCTACAGAACAGCTTAAAGGTGTACTTTACTGTGTTGCTGACAATAATAARTWAAAAMCCTCTCCTCWCCTCAACTATTCACATACAAACCCTTTCTCAGGCTCTCCTCCAGGCTAGAAATCTAAAATTCAGATTGCCCCCAAAGAACAACCACTCCTTTACTTAGGAATTCTCAATTTGCCCCAACACAGC
>NW_019943341.1:187553-192698 GCF_002910315.2 Salvelinus sp. IW2-2015
TCTGTTGATGTTCCCTGGGTGGAGGTCGGTACGGTGAGATTGAGGCATGCGTTACTAGGTCTCTCAAAGCAACTTCATGATGGCAAGACGTGAGTGATAACAAGCGGCGATAATGCATTTAGTCAAGTTACGTAGCTTTCTTGGGCAACGGAACAAGATATGGTCCATCTTGAAGCATGTGGCGCACAGCAGACTGTCGGGATTGAATTGAATATGTCCTTAAACACACCACCCAGGCTGGTCTGACGCATTTGCTCTTGAGGACGAGCGGCTAGGGATCCGGGGCTTGGTGTCGGTGGCACTCGTACTTGTCCTCAAGAGGCGGCACAATAGAACGTTGATTTAAGTTTGTCTGGGAGCCAAAGATCAATACGATGTCTGCGACGGCGGCTATTTTCTTCTTTGTAAAGTCCGCTGATTGTCCGGTATGAACCTGCCCACACATCCGTCTCGTGTTTGAGCCGGTGAATTGCGACTCCACTTTGTCTCTGTACTGAAGCTTTTCTCCTGCCTTACGGAGGGAATAACTACACTGTTTGTATTCGGTCATGTTTCCAGTTGCCTTGCCATGATTAAATGCGGTGGTACGTGCTTTCAGTTTTGCACGAATGCTGCCATCAATCCACGGTTTCTGGTTAGGGAAGCTTTTAATAGTCGCAGTGGGTACAACATCTCCTATACACTTCCTTATAAACTCGCTCACCGAGTCAGCGTATACATCAATGTTATTGTCTGAGGCTACCCGGAACATATCCCAGTCCACATGATCAAAGCAATCTTGAAGCGTGGAATCCGATTGGTCAGACCAGCGTTGGATAGACCTAAGCACGGGCACTTCCTGTTTTAGTTTCTGTTTATAGGAGGGGAGCAACAAGATGGAATCATGGTCCGATTTGCCAAAAGGAGGGCGGGGGAGGGCCTTGTACGCATCGCGGAAGTTAGAGTAGCAGTGGTCGAGTGTGTTACTCGCTCGTGTACTGCAATCTATATGCTGATATAATTTAGGTAGCCTTGTTCTCAGATTAGCTTTGTTAAATTCCCCAGCTACAATAAATGCAGCCTCGGGATATAGGGTTTCCAGATTGCATAAAGTCCAGTGTAGTTCCTTGATGGCCGTCTTGGTATCCGCTTGTGGGGGGATATACACGGCTATGACGATAACCAAGGAGAGTTGTCTTGGAGATAATACGGTCGGCATTTGATTGTGAAGAATTCTGTGTCAGGTGAACCAAAGGACTTGAGTTCTTGTATGTTGTTACAATTACGCCATGAGTCGTTAATCATGAAACATACACCCCCGCCCTCCTTCTCACCAGAGAGATGTTTGTTCCTGTCGGCGCGATGCACTGAAAATCCCGTTGGCTGTACGGACTCCGACAGCATGTCCCTAGCTGGCCATGCCTCCATGAAACAGAGTATGTTACAATCCTGGAAAGCAAGTCTCTTCGGAAAGCAAGTCTTGCCCTAATTTCATCGACTTTGTTAACTAGGGAATGGACATTAGCGAGTAATATACTTGGAAGCGGTGGGTGGTGTGCACGCATCCGAAGCCTCACTAGATGACCGCTCCGGCACCCTCCCCTCCAACGGCGTTGTTTTGGGTCAGCCTCTGGAATCAGTTCAAATCAGTAGTGTTGGTTGTGCTGGTAAGTTGACGTTTCTCTGATATCCAATAGTTCTTCCCGGCTGTATGTAATAACACTTAAGGTCTTCTGGGCTAACAACGTAAGAAATAATACATAAAAAACTAAATACAGCACAGTTTCCTCAGGACTTGAAGCGAAGCTGCCATCTCTATCGGCACCATCTTGCTGTATGTTCTGAGGTGTTTGACCTAGTAATATCTGAACAGCACTTTCATGTTAAAAGTTGCTGAGAAAAAAAAAAGGAAAAATATATAAATGTATCTATGTTCCATTTAATGAAMTATTTCAATTGAAACGGCATATATAGTGCTTTTAGAACCAGAGAGACAAGCAGTCAGCACACAAAAACAGAATCAACATGGACATCATCAATATTCTGACTGTCAACACGGACATCATCATAAATATTTCAATATGACTGTCAACACGGACATCATCATAAATATTCAAACTGTCAACGGACATCATCATAAATATTTCGACTGTCAACACGGACATCATCATAATATTTAACTGTCAACACGGACATCATCATAAATATTCAAACTGTCAACACGGACATCATCATAAATATTTCAAACTGTCAACACGGACATCATCATAAATATTCAAACTGTCAACATGGACATCATCATAAATATTCTGACTGTCAACACGGACATCATCATAAATATTCTGACTGTCAACACGGACATCATCATTAAATATTCAAACTGTCAAACGGACATCATCATAAATAATCCAACTGTCAACAACGGACATCATCATAAATAATTCTGACTGTCAACACGGACCATCATAAATATTCAAACTGTCAAGACGGACATCATCATAAATAATCCAACTGTCAACACGGACATCATCATAAATATTCAAACTGTCAACAGGACATCATCATAAATATATCTGACTGTCAACACGGACATCATCATAAAATATTCTGACTGTCCACACGGACATCATCATAAATATTCAAACTGTCAAGACGACATCATCATAAATAATCCAACTGTCAACACGGACATCATCATAAAATATCAAACTGTCAACATGGACACATCATAAATATTTAAACTGTCAACATGGACATCATCATAAATTTTCACTGTCAACACGACATCATCATAAATAATCCAACTGTTCAACACGGACATCATCATAAATATTCAAACTGTCACACGGACATTATCATAAATATTCAAACTGTCAACACGTACATTATCATAAATATTCAAACTGTCAATCACACGACATCATCATACATATTCTGACTGTCAAGACGGACATCCTCATAAATATTCTGACTGTCAATACGGACATCATTATAAATATTCAAACTGTCAACACGGACACCATCATAAATATTCAAACTGTCAACATGGACATCATCATAAATATTCAAACTGTCAACACGGACACCATCA
The DNA here is from genome assembly GCF_002910315.2 of Salvelinus sp. IW2-2015. Classification (NCBI taxonomy): domain Eukaryota; kingdom Metazoa; phylum Chordata; class Actinopteri; order Salmoniformes; family Salmonidae; genus Salvelinus; species Salvelinus sp. IW2-2015. The sequence goes on from NW_019943341.1 coordinate 190,624, forward strand.
TAAATATTCCAACTGTCAACACGGACATCATCATAAATATTCTGACTGTCAACACAGACACCATCATAAATATTCAAACTGTCAACACGGACAACATCATAAATATTCAAACTGTGGGGGAAAAAAGTATCCATGGGAAAAAGAAAAAAAAAACGAAATTATCTGCAGAAATAAACACACAAAAAACACTTGAGTATTATTTTCTCTCCCACTTTACTTTGAATAAAACCCTCACAAAGCACCACCAGCAGCAGCTGAAGCAGGGAGCCTCACTAGCAGCAAATATGGCATWCATTTAAATAATCCTATCGAGCAGGGAGAAGACAGTTGATGTGTAATAAAGGACTGAAAGGGAGGCTGTGGAAAGCAATGTCCCACGCTTGTTGACCTTTACTCTCTYAGGATGCGTCTCAAATGACACCCTATTCTCTTTATAGTGCCTTCTTTTTGACCAGKGCCTATATAGGGAATAGGGTGCCATTTAGGATGCATCCTTCGATAATGTAGATGACTCACWCTGAGCTATAACCAAATGGCACCCTATTCCATATGTAGTGCACTACTTTTGATAAGAGCCCTATGAACCCTGGTCAAAAGTAGTGAACGACACAGGCAATATGGTGCCATTTGGGATGTAGCACTTTGTTTGGTAGTGAATGTGAATGACTCATTCTAACCTAAACCACTGTGGAAACATCTGGCAGAGCAGAGCAGAGTAGAGGAGAGTAGCGTAGAGTCTAATGTCAACGTGGAYKAAAAAWTCKAACATTTGTAAAAAATAAATGATATGAAAAATAAAACABTAATATACACTATAWATACAAAAGTATGTGGACACCCCTTCAAATTAGTGGATTTGGCTATGTCAGCCACACCCGTTGCTGACAGGTTTATAAAATCGAGCACACKGCCATGCAATCTCCATARACAAACAYTGGCAGTAGAATGGCCTCAGTGACTTCAWCGTGGCACTGTCATAGGATGCCACCTTTCCAACAAGTCAGTTCGTAAAATSTCCTGCTAGAACTGCCCTGGTCAACTTGCTTCCATTCAGCCACAAGAGCATTAGTGAGGTCGGGCACTGATGTTGGACGATTAGGCCTGGCTCACAGTCGGTGTTACAATTCATCCCAAAGGTGTTCGATGGGGTTGAGGTCAGGGCTCTGGCACTCTTCTGGGAAGTCTTTCCACTAGATGTTGGAACATTGCTGCGAGGACTTGCTTCCATTCAGCCCACAAGAGCATTAGTGAGGTCAGGTTCCTGATGTTGGGCGATTAGGCCTGGCTCACAGTCAGCGTTCCAATTCATCCAAAGGTGTTCGATGGGGTTGAGGTCAGGGCTCTGTGCAGGCCAGTCAAGTTCTTCACACCGATCTCAACAAACCATTTTTTGTATTAGCCACATCACCAAAAACTGTTGCCACAAGTTGGAAGCACAGAATCGTCTAGAATATCATTGTTGCTGTAGTGTTAAGATTTCCCTTCACTGGAACTAAGGGGCCTAACCTGAACCATGAAAACAGCCCCAGACCGTTATTCCTCCTCTACTAGACTTTGTCCATTTGGGCAGGTAGTGTTCTCCTGGCATCTGCCAAATCCAGATTCTTCCATCAGACTGCCAGATGTGAAGTGTGATTCATCACTCCAGAGAATAGGATTCCACTGCTCCAGAGTCCCAATGGCACAGAGCTTTACACCACTCCAGCTGGCGCTTGGCATTGCTCATGGTGATCTTAGGCTTGTGTGCAGCTGCTCGGCCATGGAAACCCATTTCATGAAGCTCTCGACGAACAGTTCTTGTGCTGAAATTGCTTCCAGAAGAAGTTTGGAACTCGGTAGTGAATGCTGTAACCAAGGACAGACAATTTTTCCAAACGATTCAGTACTCGGCGGCCCTGTTCTGTGAGCTTGTGTGGCCTACCACTTTGCGACTGAGCCGCTGTTGCTCCTAGACGTTTCCACTTCACAAAAATACAAAAATGTTTCTTCGAGGTTGGTTTGGAAGAACTTGACTGGCTTGCACAGAGCCCTGACCTCAACCCCATCGAACACCTTTGGGATGAATTGTAAACCAC
>NW_019943341.1:193411-195911 GCF_002910315.2 Salvelinus sp. IW2-2015
TTAACAAGATTTTTGAATGACTTCCTTATCTCTGTACCCCACACATACAATTATCTGTAAGGTCCCTCAGTCAGCAGTGATTTCAAAACAGATTCAACCACAAAGACCAGGGAGTTTTTCCATGCCTCACAAAGAAAGCACCTATTAGTAGATGGGTAAAAAAAAAATACAGACATTGAATATCCTTTTTAGCATGGTGAAGTTATTAATTACACGTTGGATGGTGTATCAATACACCCAGTCATTACACAGATACAAGTGTCCTTCCTAACAGTTGCCAGAGAGGAAGGAAACCCCTCAGGGATTTCATCATGAGGCCAATGTCTGCTCATCATCTGCTCATTTATCACTCCAGTGTTAATCTGCTAAATTGTAATTATTCGCTCCTATGGCCTATTTATTGCCTTACTTCCTCATGCCTTTGCACACACTGTATATAGACTTTCTTTTTTCTACTGTGTCATTGACTTTTTAATGTGTTATTGGCTTGTTTATTGTTTACTCCATGTGTAACTCTTGTTGTTGTCTGTGTCACACTGCTTTGCTTTATCTTGGCCAGGTCGCAGTTGTAAATGAGAACTTGTTCTCAACTAGCCTACCTGGTTATATAAGGTTAAATATTGTTTTTAAATAAAAATGGTGACTTTAAACAGTTACAGTGTTGAATGGTGCGTTAGGAGATAACTGAGGATGGATCAACAACTTGTAGTTACTCCACATACTAAACTAATTGACAGAGTGAAAAGAAGGAAGACTGTATAATAAAAATATTCCAAAACATGCATCCTGTTTGAACAAGGCACTAATGTAATACTACAAAAATTGTGGCAAAGCAATTCACTTTTTGTCCAGAAGTTGCTTAGACAGTGGACGAGACAGTTTTGACATATATCCACTTTAAAATTATGGCAAGATCTGAAAATGGTTCTCTAGCGATGATCAACAACCAATTTGACAGAGCTTGAAGAATTTAGAAAATAAAAATTTGCAAATGTTGCTCAATCGGGTGTGGAAAGCTCTTAGAGACTTATCCAGAAAGACTCACTGTAATCACTGCCAAAGGTGATTCTAATATGTATTGACTCAGGGGTTGAATACTTATCTAATCAAGATACACTACATGACCATAAGTATGTGGACACTCTTCGTCAAACATCTCATTCCAAAATCATGGGCATAAATATGGAGCTTTGCTGCTGTAACAGCCTCACTCTTCTGGGAAGCTTTCCACTAGATGTTGGAACATTGCTGCGAGGACTTTGCTTCCATTCAGCCACAAGAGCATTAGTGAGGTCAGGCACTGATGTTGGACAATTAGGCTGGCTCACAGTGCGTTCCAATTCATCCCAAAGGTGTTCGATGGGGTTGAGGTCAGGGCTCTGTGCAGGCCAGTCAAGTTCTTCCACACCGATCTCAACAAACCATTTTTGTATGGACCTCGATTAGTGCCGCTGAAACAGGAAAGGGCCTTCCCCAAACTGTTGCACAAAGTTGGAAGCACAGAATCGTCTAGATATCATTGTGTGCTGTAGTGTTAAGATTTCCCTTCACTGGAACTAAGGGGCCTAACCTGAACCATGAAAAACAGCCCCAGACCGTTATTCCTCCTCTACTAGACTTTTCCATTTGGGCAGGTAGTGTTCTCCTGGCATCTGCCAAATCCAGATTCTTCCATCAGACTGCCAGATGGTGAAGTGTGATTCATCACTCCAGAGAATAGGATTCCACTGCTCCAGAGTCCAATGGCACAGAGCTTTACACCACTCCAGCTGGCGCTTGGCATTGCTCATGGTGATCTTAGGCTTGTGTGCAGCTGCTCGGCCATGGAAACCCATTTCATGAAGCTCCTACGAACAGTTCTTGTGCTGAAATTGCTTCCAGAAGAAGTTTGGAACTCGGTGGTAGTGAATGCTGTAACAAGGACAGACAATTTTTCCAAACGATTCAGTACTCGGCGGCCCTGTTCTGTGAGCTTGTGTGGCCTACCACTTTGCGACTGAGCCGCTGTTGCTCCTAGACGTTTCCACTTCACAAAAATACAAAAATGTTTCTTCGAGATTGGTGTGGAACAAACTTGACTGGCTTGCACCAGAAGGCTGTTACAGCAGCAAAGCTCCATATTTATGCCCATGATTTTGGAATGAGATGTTTGACGAAGAGTGTCCACATACTTATGGTCATGTAGTGTATCTTGATTAGATAAGTATTCAACCCCCTGAGTCAATACATATTAGAATCACCTTTGGCAGTGATTACAGTGAGTCTTTCTGGATAAGTCTCTAAGAGCTTTCCACACCYGGATTGAGCAACATTTGCAMATTTTTATTTTCTAAATTCTTCAAGCTCTGTCAAATTGGTTGTTGATCATCGCTAGAGAACCATTTTCAGATCTTGCCATAKATTTTAAAGTGGATATATGTCAAAACTGTCTCGTCCACTGTCTAAGCAACTTCTGGACAAAAAGTGAATTGCTTTGCCACAATTTTTGTAGTATTACATT
>NW_019943341.1:204358-210252 GCF_002910315.2 Salvelinus sp. IW2-2015
GCTTACTGGGGCCATGTGGCTCCATGTTGATATAGATGAAGACAAAGATAGAGCTACTGGGGCCATGTTGGCTCCATGTTATATAGATGAAGACAAAGATAGGAAGCTTTGGGATCTCTCTTCTTTCTATATTTATGTCTTCATCCATATCAACATGGAGCCAACATGGCCCCCAGCAGCTTCTATATTTATGTCTTCATCTATATCAACATGGAGCCAACATGGCCCCCCAGTAGCATCTATATTTATGTCTTCATCTATATCAACATGGAGCCAACATGGCCCCCAGAAGCTTCTATATTTATGTCTTCATCCATATCAAAATGGAGCCAACATGGCCCCCAGTATCTTTATGTCTTCAGCTATTTCAACAGCAGTGGAGTACCTCCCCTTCTACCCCTTTACAAGATTCAATGAAGATAATTAACTAGCTAGCTTCCTCTCCCCTCCTCTCCTCTCCCTTCCTCTACCCTCCTCTCCTCCTCTCCTGTCAGTCAGAATATGCAGTCTCTAGTGTCCCAAATGGCACCCTATTCCCTATATAGTACACTACTTTTGACCAGTAGGGATCTTTTGTTTCTTGGCGAATGGAAATGACTCAGTCAGAGCTATAACCTATGGGCCCTGGTCAAAAGTAGTCCACTTTATAGGGAGTAGACAGGGTGCCATTTGGGATGCAGRCTGTAAATCTGTCTCTGACCCCTATAACATTGACATGTTCCTTTGCCTTTTAATCTCTCTCTCCTGTCTGGTTGAAGGGATAAATAAACCCAGCATTGTAGTGGAAACATATCAATAATTCTGCCAGTTGATTTCATAGGGAGAGGAGTGGAGACGTCACCTCCCTGTATCTATTGAGCAGGATGTACGTGTGTGTGTGTGTGTGTGTGTGTGTGTGTGTGTATACTCAGGTAGGAGGGAATGTGACTATGCATAGATAATAAACACAGGTCGAGTAGCATATGCACGTGTACCTAATCCAATAGGAGGGGGGGGATCAGACGGGGGGTCAATGTTAGTCCCTTCGAGTTTGGCCATCTTCAATATAATTGTTCAGCACCCGCAGTCAACTTATAAGTCTGGATTGATATGAGAAAACTTGGCACCCAGTATGAACTGTACTGGGCCATTCGCATTACCGATGAGCTCAGCTCAGTGTAAGACGTGCTTATTACGGTCCAGCACATTGCCGAGCAGATGTCTCAATTGCCTCAATAACACCGTTGTGTTGGACGCCAGGTACGGCGGTGAATAGCTAGAAGGAGCTTTCAGGGATGCCTCGTGTGATGTAGGAGCTAGTCTTGTTAAAGAACTATATATGAGATCTGGGCGACCCCAACCAAGATTTCTTTTAGTCTCTCTAGGGGGCGAAAAAAGATTTTGTCCTGTCGCTCTCTTCACAACGACTGGCTTGGTGTATTTGGACCATGATAAAGATCGTCGGTGATTGTGGACACAAGGAGCTGAAACTGACCCGCTCCATCTACAGCTCGTTGATGTTAATGGGGGCCTGTTAGGTCACCTTTTCTGTAGTCCACAAGCAGCTCTTTGTCTGCTCCACATTGAGGGAGAGGTTTGTTGTCCCTGGCACCACACTGCCAGTTCCTGACTCCTCCCTTAGCCTGTCTCATTTTGTCGATGATCAGTGTTTACCATGTTGTCGTCAGCGAACCTTAAACTGGGTGTTCTGGAGTCGTGTTTGGTCCACAATCTGTGTTGAAGGAAGAAACCCAGCGTGGCCCCGGCGTGTTGTGCGGTCCGTCTACAACTATACCTACCCTAACGAACATGATGGGGGCAGGCCCGTAGGAAGTCCAGATCCCAGTTTGGCAGGAGGTAGGCTGTTTAGAGCACCGTATTGGGGTTAGCTATACATCCAAGCCATTAGTGATGAGCATTTGGGTCATACACTACGCTTATGGCTACATTGAACAGGATAAGTCAGAGTGTAGACCATAACAAACCTCATGACCACTACCATCGTTAACAAGTGTAAATGGGCTCGAGAAGTATACATCCACAGCCTAATATGAGATCGTATCAGGAGTTAGACATCCACACCAATAGGACGTGGAGTCCGATAGTTTAGACATACCCACACCTAACGACTGAGTGTCATAGTTTAGACAGTCCACACCTAACGATGAGGGCGTGTTAAATCGTTTAGACCAATCCGCGAGACGATCAGCACCTACGATAGTATGAAGTGTAGTCAATATAAGTTTCGATGCCTACGCAACACCTTAGTTATGACGAGTAATAGTGAGCATTAATCAAGATAAGTATTTAGGATGGAAACATCCAACACCGTAACGAAACTCTCGGAACTAGAGTTCAAGTAGTCTCTACACGAGTTAAGACATCTGGCGACAGACTTCGTGTTTCGCGCTATAAAAACCGTGTTGAGTTCAACAGCAGGTAAATAGACTTTAACAGGAGGCCATATGGAACAGTGACACCTCGAAAAAACAGTCCTGAACGGATGGGCCAACAGATTAAGATCTTCAAGGTTCTTTGCGACAGTCAGAGATGGCCGCGTCCTGTTTTTAGAGACCCCACTGTCTCAAGATAAGCAACATCAAATGAACATCCACCGCATTGCCGGACTCCAAGTCTAATCGTAAGAGTACGTACAAATCAAACCCGAAAGGGAAAAAAGACCCGTGCCTAGGTAACGGCAAATGCAGTCAGAAGTTCAGACCATTGCCACGCCAACCCCGGCTGAACATCTTGTAACTCGAAGATCAAGGTTTTAACGACAGTCCAAGACACCTAACAATTGTTGATGGAGTCATCAGTATAATACTTAGAATGAGGGGAGCTCATCGTTTAGGGTTGGTTGTTCTAAATATAAAAAAAAAAAAAAAAAAAAACTATGACCTCATCAATCGTTAAGGGGTATGTGTGTGGATTCTAAACTCTGGACTCATGTTAGTGTTGGAAAGTCTAAAATGTACTCTTCTGAGGGACTCCATCATCGTTAGGTGTTGGGATGTCTAAACCTCTGGGACTCACGTTAGTTGTTGCAATTGCTACCTGACCTCGTGTAGGTGGATGTCTAAACTGACTCAAAATCAAATATCATCGGTTAGGGTGTTTGGATGTCCTAACGTCTGACACCCCATCGTTAGGTGGTTGGACTGTCTCAAAACTATGACACCTCATCGTTAGGTGTGGATGTCTAAACTCTGACTCCTTCGTTTAGGTGTTTGGAATGTCTAAACTCTGACTCATCGTTAGTGTTGGACGTCTAAACTACCTCATCGTTGTGTGGACTCTAACTCTACTCATTGTTAGGTGTGGATGTCTAAACTCTGACTCATCGTGTTAGGTTGGCTGTCTAAAACTCTGACTCTCATCGTTAGCGTGTTGGACGTCTAAACTCTGACTCATTTGTTAGGTGTTGGATGTCTAAACTCTGACTCATCGTTAGGTGTTGGCTGTCTAAACTCTGACTCTCATCGTTAGGTGCTGGACGTCTAAACCTGACTCATGTTAGGTGTGGACATGTCTAAACTCTGACTCATCGGTTAGGTTTGGCTGTCTAAACTGACTCTCATCGTTTAGGTGTTGGACGTCTAAACTCTGACTCATTGTTAGTGTTGGATGTCTAAACTATGACACTCATCGTTAGGTTTGGATGTCTAAACTCTGACTCATTTTAGGTGTGGATGCTAAACAATCTCTGACTCATGCGTTAGGTTTGGGTCTTGCAAACCGACTCCTCATCGTAGGTGTGGATCTCTAAACCCTGACTCATTGTTAGTGTTGAATGTCTATAACCTGACTCTTCGTTAGGTGTTGGCTGTCTAAACTCTGACTCTCATCGTTAGGTGTTGGATCGTCTAAACTCATGACTCTCCTCGTAGGGTTTGGATGTCTAAACATGACTCACGAGGTGTTCCCAGTGTAAGGAGGTAAACACATCCGCACGCTATTCAACATCTGGAGCCCTCAGTTGGTACGTCTCAGCCCCCTCCTGTACCCTGTTCACCCACTGACTGCATGGCCAGGCACTGACTCCAACACCATATAGTTACTCTGCTGCACTCTCGTTTGCATCATCTAACGCCTATCGTCTTACTACTAATCCCACATGTACCATCACAGTAGCCCACTACCCGGTGCCCCGCACTGATACTCTGTACCGGACCTACTCTATATAGCGCGCCACGGTTACTGTTTTTTATGCTCACTGAATATTTTACCTAATACCATTGTTTACTAACATTGCTTAGACTGTATAGTAAGCATTCACTGTAAGGTGGTCGCTACACCAACTGCTACACTGTTGTATTGGCGCATGTGACAAAACTTTGATTTGATAACTTAGCAATCATGGTTTGTTGACAACATTAAGGAAACTTGAGTCTCAGGTACCTGTTGTAGTGGACATTGCCCAGTAGGACCGAACTGCTCTTTCATAAAGCGCCGCGCTTCTCTCCTGGCTGGCAGACGGAACAGCAACAGTTCATGTGGAATAGAATGCTGGACTCTTCTCTCTGTGTTCTGTGTTTTTTAGAACCCTCAGAGTGTCATTTATGGATTCCATTTGGACTGGGCCATTTCCTGTTTTCTCTGTGGGGGTTGGATGAGCGCTGCTGGGTCGTGATATGTTTCAGTGACTGCTCTCCTCTACTCTGCTCTGCTCTACTCTGCTCTTACTCTACTCTGCCTAATCTTCTCTGCTCTAATCTACTCTGCTCTAATCTACTCTGCTCTGGCTTTAATCTGCTCTTTTTCTGCTCTGCTCTAATCTACTCTGCTCTAATCTAATCTGCTGTACTCTGCTGTACTCTACTCTAATCTACTCTGCTCACTCTGCTCTAATCTACTCTAATCTACTCTGCGGGCTCTACTCTAACATCTGCTCTACTCTGCTCTAATTCTACTCTGCTCTAATCTACTCTCTAACTACTCTACTTACATTAGTGCAGGAGTCCTAGTGGTGGAAATATGTAGAAGCATTTTTTACTCCTTATTAAGTGGTGGTAATGTTATGTTGTAGAGTGTGATTGTAGGAAGTAAAATACTTGTTTACTTTTGAATCCAAGGTCTTAATGATGTCTGTAGGTAATTCAGATACAATTTCAACATTACTTTTGAAAGCAAGCATATTACAAAATGATGAAACACTTGGTTAAACAGTCATTGTCAACGAAAAAAACAGTTGGCCAATACTCTGGTGTTGGAAACACCTTAATTCGCAAATATTGATATAATAACCCAATCATAGCGAAGTCACGCGATGCATAGTTGTGTGGTCCTCCCACTACGAACTCAGGAAACCATACAGTTATTAGGCTACAGATGAAACATGTTGTGAGAATTCACAAGGGTGGTTTAAGAGCACAGGTGATGAGCTTGATGCTCCTTTAACAATAAATATTGAGGTCTTATTCTGTGACATGATGATCAATGCTTATCCATAATAATCTCATCATGTAGACAAACTACCCACAACAGCCTACCCACACAGCGTACCCGCACACCTCCCACCACAGCCTACCACACACAGCCTACCCACACAGCCTACCACACCAGCCTACCCACACAGCCTACCCACACCGTACCACACAGCCTACCAACAGCGTACCCGCACAGCCCACCCACACAGCCTACCCACACAGCCTACCCACATAGCCTACCCACACAGCCTACCCACACAGCCTACCACACCAGTCTACCCACACTGTATCTGTGGCTGTTGGCTAGAGCGCACATGCCAAAACCAGATTAGACACATTTGCGATTTAACGCAACAGTTTCTGTGACGAAACTATCAGCAGAGTAAAATACGATGGAACACACTCCCTTCCTTGTCCTCCCTGTTGATCCCCGTGGGTCCAATCTACCTATGCCCCCCACAACACAACACAACACAACACACACAC
>NW_019943342.1:0-8756 GCF_002910315.2 Salvelinus sp. IW2-2015
CTCATAGCCTTCAATATTATAGCCTTCATTATTCTTATAGCCTTCATATTTCTTTATAGCCTTCATATTATTATAGCCTTCATATTCTTATAGTCCTAACCATTAATTCTTATAAATTTACAATATATTCTTATAGCCTCATTTTCTTCTTATAGCCTACATATTCTATTCATATTCTTATAGCCTTCATATTCTTATAGCCTTCATATTCTTATAGCCTTTCATCATTCTTATAGCCTTCATATTATTATAGCCTTCATATTCTTATAGCCTTCATATTCTTATAGCCTTCATATTCTTATAGCCTTCAATTCTTATAGCCTTCATATCTGTATAAGCCTCATAATCTTATAGCCTTCATAATTCTTATCCTTCATATTCTTATAGCCTCATATCTTAAATTTCACATATCTTATAGCTACATATTTTCTTAGTAGCCTCATATCTTATGCCTTCATATTATTATAGCCTACATATTCTTATAGCCTTCATATTCTTATAGCCTTCATATTCTTATAGCTTACATATTCTTATTAATTTACAGTATTCTTATAGCCTACATATTCTTAAGCCTACATATTCTTATAGCCTTCAATTATATATAGCTTTCATATTCTTATAGCCTTCATATTCTATAGCCTTCATATTCTTATAGCCTTACATATTCTTATAGCCTTCAATATTCTTATAGCCTTCATATTCTTATAGCCTTCATATTCTTATAGCCTACATTTTCTTATAGCCTTCATATTCTTATAAGCCTTTCATATTCTATAGCCACATATCTTATAGCTTTTTTTTCTTCCATATTTCTTATAGCCTTCATATTCTTATAGCCTCTTCATATCTCTATAAGCCACATATTCTTATAGCCTTTCATATTCTTAAGCCTTCATAATCTCTTAAATCTACATATTCTTATAGCCTTCATATTCTTATAGCCTACATATTCTTATAGCCTTACATATTATTCTTATAGCTCATATTCTTATAGCCTTCATATTCTTATAGCCTTCATATTCTTATAGCCTACATATTCTTCATAGCCTTCATATTCCTTATAGCCTTCATATTCTTATAGTACATATTCTATACCTTCATATCTTATAGCCTACATATTCTTATAGCCTTCATATTCTTATAGCCTTCATATTCTTATAGCCTACATATTCTTATAGCCTTCCATATTCTTATAGCCTTCATATTCTTATAGCCTACATATTTCTTATAGCCTTCATATTCTTATAGCTCTCTTACATAGCTTCTTATAAGCCTTCATATTCTTATAGCCTTCATATTCTATAGCCTCTCATATTCTTATAGCCTTCATATTCTTATCAGCCTTCATATTCTATTTAGCCATCATATTCTTATAGCCTTCATATTCTTATAGCCTTCATATTCTTATACCATTCATATTCTTATAGCCTTCTATCTATAGCCTTCATATTCTTATAGCCTTCATATTCTTTAAGCCTTCAATTCTTATAGCCTTCATATTTCTTATAGCCTTCATATTCTTATAGCCTTCATATTCTTTATAGCCTTCAATTATTAGTTAGCCTTGCATTTATTCTCTTATAGCGCCTTCATATTCTTATAGCTTCATATCTTATAGCCTTACATATTCTTATAGCCTTCATATTCTTATAGCTTCATATTCGTTATAGCCTTCATATTCTTTATAGATCCTTCATATTCTTATAGCCTTCATCTATTCTTATAGCCTTCATATCTTCTCTATCTTAATAGCCTTCATATTCTATAAGCCTTCATATTCTTATAAGCCTTCATATTCTTATAGCCTTCATATTCTTATAGCCTTCATATTCATATATACCTTCATAGCTTCTTTCTTATAGCCTTCATATTCTATAGGCCTTCATATTCTTATAGCCTTCATATCTTGATTAGCCTTCCATATTCTTATAGCCTTCATATTCTGTATAGCCTTCATATTCTGTATAGCCTTCCATATATGCTTTATAAGCCTTCATATTCTTATACCTTCATATTCTTATACTTCATTATTCCTTATACAGCCCTTCATATTCTTATAGCCTTCATATTCTTATAGCCTTCATATTCTTATAGCCTTCATATCTTATACCTTCATATTCTTATAGCCTCATATTCCTTATAGCCTTCATATCTTATAGCCTTATATTTCTTATAGCCTCTTCCATATTCTTATAGCCTTCATATTGCTTAATAGCCTTCATATTCTTATAGCCTCATATTCTTATAGCCCTTTCATATTCTTATAGCCTTCATATTCTTCTTATAGCCTAATATTCTTATACCTTCATATTCTTATAGCCTACATATTCTTATAGCCTTCTTATTATTATAGCCTTCATATTCTTATAGCCTTCATTATTCTTATAGCCTTTCATATTCTTATAGCCTACATATTCTTATTAGCCCTTCATATTCTTCATATTCTAGCCTTCATATTCTTATAGTATTCAATACTTACAGCCTCCAATATTCTTAATAGCCTTCATTCTTATGCCTTATATCTTATAGCCATACCTCATATTCTATAGCCTTCATATTATTATAGCCTTATATCTTATAGCCTACATATTCTTACTAGCCTTCATATTCTTATAGCCTTCATATTCTTATAGCCTATTCATATGCTTATAGCCTTCATATTCTTATAGCCTTATTCTTATACTTCTTATAGCCTTCATATTCTTATAGCCTTCATATTCTTATAGCTTCATATCTTATAGCCTTCACTATTTTATAGCCTTCATATTCTTATAGCTTCATATTCTTATAAGCCTTCATATCTTATAGCCTTCATATTCTTATAAGCCTTCATATCTTATAGCCTTCATATTCTTATAGCCTTACATATTCTATATATAGCCTTCAATATTCTTATATAGCCTTCATATTCTTATAGCCTTCATATTCTTATAGCACTCATATTCTTATAGCCTTCATATTATTATGCCTTCATTCTATAGCCTTCATATTTCTTATAGCCTTCATATTCTGAATAGCCTTCATATTTTCCTATAGCCTTCATTATTGCTTATTAGCCTTTCATATTCTTATAGCCTTCATATTCTTATAGCCTTCACATTCTTATAGCCTTCAATATTGCTCTTAATATTAAGCCTTCACTATCTTCTTTACTTACCTAGCCTTCATATTCTTATAGCCTTCATATTCTTATAGCCTTCAATAATATATTTATAGCCTTCATATTCTTATAGCCTTCATATTCTTATAGCCTTCATATTCTTATAGCCTTCATATTCTTATAGCCTTCTATATAGCTTCTTATAGCCTTCATATTCTCTATAGCCTTCATATTCATATAGCCTTCCATATTCTTATAGCCTTCATATTCTTATAGCCTTCATATTCTTATACCTTCAATATTTCTTATAGCCCATTCTAACTATTCTTATAGCCTCATATCTTATAGCCTTCATATTCTTAGCCATTCATATTCCTTATAATCCTTCATAATTCTTATAGCCTTCATATTTTATAGCCTTCATATTCTTATAGCCTTCATATTCTTATAGCCTTTCATATTCTTATAGCCCTTCATATTCTTATAGCCTTCAATTCTTATAGCCTTCATATTCTTATAGCCTTCATATTCTTATAGCCTTCATATTCTTATAGCCTTCAGTATTCTTATGAGCCTTCATATTCTTATAGCCTTCATATTCTTATAGGCCTTCATATTCTATAGCCTTTTCTATAGCTTATACCTGTCTATCATAGCTTCATATTCTTATGCTTATTCTTATGGCCTTATATTCTTATAGCCTTCACTAATTTCTTATAGGCCTTCAGTATTCTGGTTGATTGAACTGCAAGATAAATCAGTGCAAATTAGCCTTCATATTCTTATTAGCCTTCATATTTCTTATAGCCTTCATATTCTTATAGCCTTCATATTCTTATAGCCTTCATATTCTTATAGCCTTCGTATTCTTATAGCCTTCATATTCTTATAGCCTTCATATTCTTATAGCCTTCATATTCTTATAGCCTTCATATTCTTACAGCCTTGTTTATTGATATTCATTTATTTGTGCCCATTGAATAGTGTTTTAGAAAGATTTGCACAAATACGAAAGATAAATGGAATCATCATAAAATAATATACATTTAGATCATACAAGGGACAAACCTTAAATGGAAAAGATTTTAAAATGTTTCAGTTAAGTGCCTGCACCAACTAAGGAGGTCCTTTGATGAACCCCACCTCCTATGGGGTTCTTGGAAGAACCTTTTGTAGGCCATTTTCAGTGCCAAGAAGCCTAAGGTTCTTAAATTAACTTTGAGGATCTTATAAGAATCCTTGTTGAACCCCACATTTTTTGACTGTTCCCTAATGCTGGAAGTATGGCCTGAGTGAAAAACTTCTGGAACCCCTAGGGTCATGGACATTTTTCTTAGGTTAAATGGTATTTTAGTTTCCATCAAATTGGCGACATATATTCATGCAAATATTCTMGATTCTGCATGAAGAAAAAATTCCCAAATTTTCCAGCAGTGGTATGTTTCCACCAAACATACCTGTATTTGTTGCGATAAAAATCAACGCTTGCTGATATACTGCACAAAAAGTGTAGGCCTACTTTTGCGCTTATATTTTCATGTACAGAATAAAAATCTAAAGTTCAATGCGTTTCCATTGTCACAAAAACTGTTGTGTTAAATAGCAAATGTGCCTACTCTGGTCTTAGCACCTGTGCTCTAGCCAACAACTCTTAGATACAGTGATGGTAGCACTGATGTATAGGCGGGTAGGCTGTGTGGGTTGGCTAGTCTATATGATGAGATTATTAWGGATRAGAGGGAGAATATTTTTATTTATCAAACAGTAGTCATGCATCGATCACCATGTCACCAGAATAAGAGCCTTCAAATTTATTGATAAGCAGCATCAAGATCACCCTGCACTTTCACCAACCTTTGAAGTTCATCATAACTTGTTTAATCTGTAACCTAATAAACGGTGTGGTTTCGTGAGTCGTAGTGGTATGAGCACACATCATATCATCGCGTGACTCCAAGTCTACTTCAATACGATCGTTATTATATTTGCACATGAAGCCGTTTCCACCACCATTTACTGCATAATTCATTTTACACACACAAAAAGATCCTACCATGGCGAACAAACAAATGATCTGTCTGCATTTATAAATTGTACTGAAACTTCCTGTTTCTATCACAGCTGTCGTGATTTTTTTTTTATATACGAAATGACTTTACTCGCATAAAAACTTTGAATACAAGCATGGTTAGTGATTAAAAACTCAGTTGAGGATCAAACTGACCCGGAACAGAAGAGAAGGCTTTAAGACAGGCAGCTGTTAGATGGAAGAAAGGGGTCTTTAGGGTTTAGGCAACAGATTACAGTTAGAATTGTGTTCAGTGTCATTTTCAAGCCAAATTCTGACAGCATTTGGATCAAGTGTTTTAATTTGTAGTTTTGCTGTTAACTGCTTTGGCAGCTTCATTGTCCTGTCATGCCAATAAAGCATGTGGGACTGCAGATGTGAGTCCACACTGCTACAGACTAAGAGGCTAATCAAGGTCAATGTGCAGACCACGCTCTCTCTTATGAACACACACACACAATAAATACAAACATATGTATTTGGAATCTAATGGAGCGATATATCTGCACAAGTTCAGATGGTGATTGATRAAAGCACACAGACAGAAGCTGTTTTATCTTAGAACACTTCTGATGAAGAAGTGGAGGGAGAACATAGCTATTCTTTACACTGTTACGCTGTTTCTCTCTCTGTCACAGTCAGCCCATTCCTGGAGGGGCCCTTTGAGCAGTATTTGGCCGGGTCTCCCCCTAGCTTAGGCACTGGTTATGTAACCAATCTGCCTACTGTCTCTGCATGGGGCTGTCTTCCACCCTCTGGCCCAGACTGGAGCTATGCTGCTGGTTGTAGATGGTGGTGGATGGTGGCCTTCTGTTGGACCTCATCCATGACCAGAGCCAAAACCCAGGGATGGGCACACATTCAGACCATCAAACACTCCTCTGTCTCGGACACAGCAGCTGACCGACCTCCCTCTCATCCTCCTTCTCTTTCACACTGTCCAGAACCCACTCACATCTGACACTTATCTCTCTCCTCTTTCATTCCCTTCTCATCTCTCTATCTCCCCTCCTTCTCTCCATGTGCCCAGTTTCATGTAGGCTTCGGTGCTGGGTATTGGTTGGTTCAGTGCTGTTTGCTCAGCTGCATGGATTATTTACCTGGGGTAAAGGAAAAGTCCCTTCAGACCTTCTCATAAAACACAGAATCAAATGGAATCTAAAGAGGAGAGAGAAAAAGGGAAGGTGTAAAAACAAAGCCAAGATCTTCCAGTTCGAGTAAGAGGAAGCTGGAGACTGGACACTGGAGGGATTGGCACTCTTTCAGGGCTGGGCTGCTGTTAAACCCTTGGGGCGAGGCCAAGCCAAGCAGCCATGCAGGAACCTGAGACATGGTCACACACATTTTGGCCCCAGTGTTTCTAGGGCTCCTCTCTCTCTCCCTCTCTTTCTTCCTTTTGTTTTTCTCTCTGGTAAAGCCATGGTAAGGTATGAAGAGAGAAAAGGTGCCAACTCATGGAAAATACTTCCTTGTGTGAGCCTCTGGTGTGGTACAGTTTGGGGAAGTGCCCAGGACCAGGCTGCACCTGTGGCTGAGCGGCTTCCCATTGCTCCCTCGGTTCTCTCCCCCTCTCCCCCTCTGGAGGTTAGCCCTGGAAGTTAGGCCTGGAGATCCCCTGTCTTCTGCCTAGTCAGCACCACCAAACCCCTGCCGCTGCGACCGGCTAAGCCCCCGTCCACATTATCCAGCCACAGCCTGGGCCAAGTCCTCGGTCACAGCCTCCAGACATGGCCTTAAGCCCAGCCACTGATACTCACCATATAACCCCTTTACAGTAAACCCCCCTCACACTTCCAGATATAGCCACCCACAGTCTTAGGGATGTCTAGAATATTGTAGTAGTGAATGGAATATCATTGTTTTGAAATGTGTATTGGTAAGGTCATACCATGAGTGATGAAAATGGATATCACCAACTCAACAATCTTCAACTTTGTGTTCCACATTTTTATCAACCATGAAGTTCAGTGGAATATCACTTCACAATAAGAGCTCAAAACCCCCCAAGACACAAGCAATATTAGCGGCGGCGGGGGTGTTCATATACACTTCAAATTAAACAGGGAAGCTTTCTAAATGTACGTTCTAAGTGCGATGTGTTGTCTCTGTGGTTATATGTGTGATATTATTTCCTTAGAGTCCTTTTAATAAAGTGCATGTTGCATTTCTTTAAACCTTCTTTATGGCGGGGTATTAAACGCACAGAGCCTCTGTCTAATCCAACCAAGAGTGCTTCCCAAATGGCACCCTATTTCCTATATAGTGCTTCTGACCAGAGCCCTATGGGAGCCCTATGGGCCCTGGTCAAAGTAGTGCACTATATAGGGAATAGGGTGCCATTTGGGACCAGACTAAGAGTATTGCCCCAGATGCTAAGTGTCTTAGCCGTTGCGCCTAGTGCTGGTGACATTAGCTTGTTTATTGGTTGCAGGGGTGTAAAGATGCTATTGTTCTAATTGCTTGTACATACTCCTGGGATCCATGGAGATTTCCCCAGGCTGCAGACGCAAGCATAATGCAGATGGCAAACAGCTGAGCAGGGCTTCCCTATAGAGCTCCATTATAGGAATGGGCCGCCTACCCATTTAGAGACGCGAGACTCGTCTCAACCTTTAAGCTTGACGAAGACTCATCTCTTCATAGGTCATATGATTTGATAGCTGGCCAGGAGTGAAGGACGGAAAGGCCTGGAGCAATGACCGCCCTGTTGCTCTGCCCTGGCCGTCCCCTCGCTCCACCTGGGAAAAAAAAAAAAAAAAATCCTCCTCCTCCCCCTCCTACACCTAATTACAGGGCTGAGTTACGTGCTACTGGCTCTTCCATCCGTCCTAAGAAGGTGCCCACACTGATGAACTTCCTGTCGGGTTGCGCCCCCCCTGTGTGCGTGGCGGAAGAGCTTTGTGGGCTTATACGCGGCGCTGGTCCCCAGGAGGGTAAGTTGATGTGTGAAGATATCCTCAGGATTTGGGGCTGTGCTTGGCAAAGTGTGGTGTATATCCCCGTGGCCCTGCCGGTATCATCGGAGATGGGGCCACAGTGTCTCCTGACCCTCCTGTCTCAGCCTCCAGTATTATGCTGCAGTAGTTTATGTGTCGGGGGCTAGGTCAGTCTCGTTATATCTGGAGTACTTCTCTGTCTATCTAGTGTCCGTGTGAATTATGCTCGCTCTAATCTCTCTTCTCTCTTTCTTTCTCTCTCCAGAGACCTGAGCCCTTAGGACCATGCCTCAGGACTACCTGACCTGATGACCCTTGCTGCCCAGTCCACCTGGCCCTTACTGCTGCCCATTTAACCGTCTGCCCCGCTTTGGAACCCTGACCTGTTCACCGGACGGCTACCTTTCCCAGACCTGCTGTTTCAAACTCTCTAAGACAGCAGAGCGAAGAATACCTGAATGAACGGTCATGAAAAAGCCAACTGACATTTACTCCGAGTCTGACTGGTTGCACCCTCGACAATATGTGAATTATATTGACCATGTGGTCATTAGAACATTTGAACACCCTTGGCCATGTTCTGTATAAATTCACCCGGCACAGGCAAAGAGACGGCCACCCCTCAAGCCTGGTCCTCTCTAGGTTTCCTCCA
>NW_019943342.1:9162-10570 GCF_002910315.2 Salvelinus sp. IW2-2015
CCCCCCCCCCCCCTAGGAAAGTAGCTTGCTAATAATGGAACAAAGTGGAGTTGAAGAGATTAATAAATGTTCAAGAGTCTGTTGTTTCATTCAGCTGATTTACATTTCTACCTTAATTGTGCAGAGGATGTTCACTAGTTACATTCTCCTGATCTCTTTGCATGATAGTCTTTGACAAAAGCAAAGGCTATCAGAAAACCTGTAGAAATGGTGATATGGACATTACAGTCCTACCGTACAATTACCTCAAGGAGGTCATCAAATCATGAGCTGACTAACCAAACCAGACGTACAAATAAAATGTGTTGTCTCTCTGTCTTTCGTTTTGTAGGGCTTTTTCCTTGCTTAGAAATTCTAGGGACAATTAGGAGGCCTGCGTCTTGTGACCGTAGCGTACGTGTAGGTATGTACGGCAGGACCAAATCGGAAAGATAGGTAGGAGCAAGCCCATGTAATGCTTTGTAGGTTAGCAGTAAAACCTTGAAATCAGCCATTGCCTTAACAGGAAGCCAGTGTAGGGAGGCTAGCACTGGAATAATATGATCACATTTTTKGGTTCTGATCACCACCACATGGGTCTCTATATAACTGTAATGGCGCCGGGAAGAAGGCAGACGTTTTACGTGTCCCCAAGCGATTGTGTTTTTTGTAACTTATTTTTTAAACTTATTTTGTACATAATGTTGCCGCTACCCTCTCTTATGACCGAAAATAACTTCTGGACATCAGGACTGCGATTACTCACCACGGACTGGCGGAATCCTTTTTTTTCTTTAATGAGTCTGACGAGTCCGACGGGGACTATATACTGTCTACTTCCTCTCGGGAACAGGCCCGTATCCCTGTGATTTGCGTGAAGAGGAGGCGGTGAAAAAGGGGCCGAAGGGCAGGCTGCCCTCTGAGAATTTGTAAGCGATTGAATAAACCCCCACCTCCTTCCATTCTGCTAGCAAACGTACCATCTTTGGAGAATAAAATAGATGACCTACGCGCAAGATTAAACTACCAACAGGACATTCAAAACTGTAATATCTTATGCTTCATGGAGTCGTGGCTCGTAAGTAAGCATTTCACTGTAAGGTCTACACCTGTTGTATTCGGCGCATGTGACTAATAACATTTGATTTGATTATATGTCTCTGTCTCATTTGGCCTGATCACTACCACACAGGTCTCTATATGTCTCTGTCTGGTAGTCAAGGGTTTTATATACTTGGTCATTGTTAAAAGTTCACTCCATTGCATAAGGCCAAATCCTAACTTGAATAATGTTGGAATTACACAAGGTTCCATGCAACTGATTTAAATGAAAGATTTTAGTAACTGTCTGAGAAAGCTTATGTATATCGCCACTTATGATTTGGCCCTCAATGTAACAACATGATTAGCAGGAGACAGTACAGTACAG
>NW_019943342.1:13466-20742 GCF_002910315.2 Salvelinus sp. IW2-2015
AAAATAGAAGCTGCAGCTGACTTCTCTCTCTGCGTTAGTGAAAAAGCTGCAGCTGACTTCTCTCTCTGTTTAGTGAATAGAGCACAAGCTGACTCTCCCTCTGCGAGGAATAGACAGCAGCTGACTCTCTCCTGGTAGTGAAGAGCTGCAGCTGACTTCTCTCTCTGTGTTAGTGAGAGAGCTGCAGCTGACTTCTCTCCGGTAGTGAATAGAGCTGCAGCTGATTCTCTCTCTGTGTTAGTGAATAGAGCTGCAGCTGACTTCTCTCTTTGTTAGTGAATAGAGTGCAGCTGACTTCTCCTGTGTTATGAATAGAGCTGCAGCTGACTTCTCCCTGTTTAGTGAATAGAGCTACAGCTGACTTCTCTCTCTGTGTTAGTGAAATAGATGCAGCGACTTCTCTTGTTAGTGAATAGAAGCGTACTGACTTCTCTGTTATGAATCGAGAATCAGCTGACTTCTCTCTCTGGTTAGATAGAGCTGCAGCTGACTCTCTCTGTGTTAGTGAATAGAGCTGCAGCTGACTCTCTCTCTGTGTTAGTGAATAGAGCTGCAGCTGACTTCTCTCTCGTGTTAGTGAATAGAGCGCAGCTGATTCTCTCTCTGTGTTAGTGAATAGAGCTGCAGCTGACTTCTCTCTCTGTTTAGTGAATAGAGCTACAGCTGACTTCTCTCTCTGTGTCAGTGATAGAGCTGCAGCTGACTTCTCTCTCTGTGTTAGTGAATAGAGCTGCAGCTGACTCTCTCCTGTGTTAGTGATAAGTGCAGCTGACTTCTCTCTCTGTGAGTGAATAGAGCAGCCTACTGCTTCCACACCACAGCACCTGATGTGAGACGCCCTCACCTTTCCCTCTCCCTAATCACCATAGGATCCATTAGTTTGGCCTGGCAGCCATTGCCTGGGAGAGGCTGAGGGCTTGGGTGTGGGACCTCTACCCACCATGTTCCGCTCGAGTGACCACCGCTGGCGGGCTGTCACGGCAGGCCGCCACGTTGCCCCCTCTCCACCAGCGCACCACCCCCTGTCTCCCCTCTCTCTCCCGCCCCTTCACCTCCGCCGATAACGCTAACCCCACCAACAGCCTTACGGGAAACCACCCACAGGACAGCCGCACGCCTCTGAGACTCTCCTCAGAGGACTAGAGGAGAGAGGTGAGGAGGGGAAGTGGAGGAGAGAGGTGGAGAGGGTGAGGGAATCTGTTGGAGGGAGAGCCTGAGACACCAGAGAGTTCGGCGGAGCGGCTTGTCAGGCACTTCATTAAATTGCCGTCCCTCGTGTAAGCGGGTGAAGTGGGACCTTATACCGAGCGGGGAGCCATCCTTCAAGGGCTGTGAGACCGCACAGTCCCACTGCCAGCTGCTGGAGGAGGTAGGGAGCATGGGTATGGGGGAACAGATGATGGCGACAAGGCGGAGGAGAAGAATTGGGGCTAAGGAGGGCCGAGAGGTGGGACCGAGTCAATTTAAATCACTGAATAGCCCCTTAGCGACACAGTGGAATTACCCCAGTGGCAGCGAGACGAAGCCCAGCCTCCAGGAACTGTTAAGGCCTTGGTCTCTCTCGCTCTCTCCCCTCATCCTCCTGGCTAATGTCACACTGGAGAGCCCGGTCAAAATCACCGGCAATGTAAAAAGGTAGCTGATGCCAGAGGCAGTAGGCAGGGGATACAGTGAGTGTGTGTGTGTGTGTGGTGTTGTGTTGTGTGTGGTGTGTGTTGTGTGTGTGTGTGTGGTGGTTGTGTGTGTGTGTGTGTGTGTGTGGTGTGTGTGGTGTGTGTGTGGTGTGTGTGTGTGTGTGTGTGTGTGTGTGTGTGTGTGGTGTGTGTGTGTGTGTGTGTGTGGTGTGTGTGGTGTGCGTGAGTGTGCGGTGTGGTGTGTGTGTGTGTGTGTGTGTGGTGTGTGTTGTGGGAGAGCCCTGAGGCAGAAGGACCCTGGTGACTGGTCTGTCCAGGGTCTTTCTGGCACCGTTCCTCCCCTCCATCCAGCACATTACCCTACAGCATCTACACTGACATTCACTAACACAGAGAGAGAAGTCAGCTGCAGCTCTATGTGTTGGTACACAGCAAAACTTCTGTTCTGCTTGGACTAGTAGTAGCTTGTAAATACTCTGTTTTTAGATGTTTCTGCACAGAACAAGGGGCGTGTCTATATGTAGATAGGTGGTCAAGTCAATGATAGGGATTCGGTGTCATTTATGTCAAATGTGAGCCAAACCCAAAACTATTCATTCTTGGTTCAATTGTAACTTTTTCATAAACCATGTATGTCTTGCATACTACAGTTGCCAAGGATAAGAAGCAGGTTAGGAATCCTAGACACACAGGGAAGAACATCCTTCTGAGTGTTTCATTGAATAAGTCATACCTCAAAAGAGGAGCACTTCAGCCTCCTAACACACTTCTGTCCTCYATATAAATATGACAAAAGGCCCTGRGGGGGGGATCATGTTGCACACTCACTTCATGGGGTCTAATAAAGAGGAAAAGAGAGCAGCATCCTGTTAGATTATCAGCTACTGAAACTGAACCCAGTATGTCCTTTTTGTGAATGGAGAGGACGCGGCCGTCCTGGGCTGTGGCTGCGCTCTGTGTGTAGTAGAGATGTTTTTATGAATGGGAGGGAGGAGGCCCTCCAACAGATAATGGTTCAGGTGGATAGGGTGATGTCTGCTGGSATGGGGGAGATGGGGTGAWGGAGGTGTGATGACTTCCTGTCTACTTCCTCTGCCACTAATCCAGGCACATTAGCAGAGCGCGGCACACTATTTATAGGTAATGGCCAGGATGTGAATAGTCGTCCAGTCTCACTTTCATACAGATGGTAATTTTAGTCTGCGTTTTGTCCCTCCTCCTCCCCTCCTCCCTCCTCCCTCCCTCCTCCCCCCTCCCTCCTCTCCCTCTCCTCCTCTCTCGGGTTCTTTCTCGAATCTTCGATCTCTTCATTTTGGAAGCTGAGGTTTATTGGATGTAATACATCAACAGAGAGAGAGAGGCAGAGGCAGGAGGAAGGAGTACTGTAGCAGAGAGGGGCTTTTTGTGTCTGTTTCTTAAGCCAAAAGAAGTTGGATCATTTTAAATAAATAATCGTATTAGACTGTTTCCATTTGGGTGAAATTGACCCAACCTGAAAACCCTACTCCAGGAGTGCATACAGGTGTTTGTTAGAGAAGCATGTAGAAACATGGAGGCCTGTGAAATCCCCCACACACTACTACTGTGTCTGATGTGAGCAGCAGGGCTTTCACAGAATTTGACAGTCCATAAAAGTGCCCCCAAACCGGTGTGATCTGAACCGCAGCAATTCTTAACCCGTCGCTGCCGCACGGCGTGGTTGCCAAACCGCAGTGGAGAGAGGGGTAGCTAATGTCTGAGACCACCTTAATTAACTGGCCTGATATTTACTGTATCGATGGGATTTCATGCACTCACGTTTCTGTCGACACAGCTTCCCCTGGACGCATGCCTCTACCTTGGAACATCTCCACAAGGGTGCATCTGGCGCGGATTAATGAAAAAACTTCAGAGGAACTTCAGGGTCTTAAATCTCCTAATCATGTTGGTGGGGGAATTGATATGCGCCCAGCTATTGGAAGACTAACGCCAGAGCTCTTAGATTTGGGTCACACTAAAAGCTAGAGTGGAGACGTAAAGAGAGCATAGACGCAGACACACATGCATGCATGCGCACGCACACACAAGTGCACACGCACAGCTATGAAAAGCCAGCAATCCCATTTGCTAATATTGACATGGGTGTCCCTGCTCAATCCTGTTACAAGGATTATAGTCTATATAGATGCCATTTCATTAGGCTAAAACACACACCCACGTTGGCTCGGTGGGGCTGTCTCGAGGCCCCCTGCTCTTAGCCCATTGGCTGGGCTGATTGCGAGGGGGAACTCTGTAAATGGTTTTAATGTGGATCACTGGAGGCGGYGTAGAGTGCATCCCAATCGATACATACACATCACTGACTTTGGCCACACAGGTGGCGATGGGCTCCAGCTACAGTACTGTGCCAATGGTCTTTCCGATACCCAGGTTGCATTGCTAGGGTATATGATTACACAAGACTCTTAAAGTGTCCTTCATATGTTCTGAATGATTGCTTAATGGTATGGCTACCTCTCTTTTTCCTGTCCTCCATGCAAAGAATAGTGGGGGTTGTCCGGTATCTTCTTTTAAAGACATAATTCCAGCTTAACGACAGTCACTGCTCTTTCCCCTCCTGACTGAGCCATGTCAAAAACGTGCTCCCTCCCAGATTACGTATCGATTCCTAATATGAAAAGCTCATTGCATAAACAGAAACAGCAACACAAAAAGCCAGTGAACCTTTACATGCATCCTTTAATTGAATATCTGGTGGTGGTGGTTGGAGGTTCTCTTTTTAATTGAATCCCTGGCCTGCTGTGTGATCTGCATGTGGCGGAGTGGGGCCCTGTCCCAGACGAAGTGCCATTGATCCTTATTAAAGCTCACCTCTGGGTTCGCCCACCGCCGACTAACGGAGAAAATTAAATGTGTTCATGGTGCATACACTTACTGAGAGAGAAAGAAAGAGAGAGAGAGACAGAGAGAGACAGAGAGAGAGGGAGAAAGAGGGAAAGAGAGAGAGAGAGTGAGAGAGCAAGAGAGAGAGGGAAAGGGGGAGAGCAAGAGAAATAGAGAGGGAACAAGAGAGAGCGAGGGAGAGCGAGAGGGAGAACGAGAGAGAGCGAGATGAGGGGAGAAATATCATGAAAGTTAATTTGCTAAATAATTTTTCCATGGAAATTTTGCACAAAGTAATTGTTGGTGTGACCATTCATTCTGCATATACAAACAAACAGCCTAGCTCATTGGAGATACTGTGTATCAGGGGTTAGCAGAGAAGAAAGGGGAGCAGACAAATTGGATGCTAAATGGCAAACATGTGAGCCCCAATGTGTAATCACTGTATTTTCCTTGKTTTTTTTGTATCATAAGTAAGAGGACTACTTTTCTGCATGGAGTTCCTTTTCACTCAGTAAACATGTTTTGTGTGACCGTTTGCATTGCTTTTTCTCTGTTCCCCTCACTTATATTTAATGGCATTTTACCYTCTAGGCTCCTCCACCTGGGGTTTTATGTTTATTTTATTTTTTTCTTGAGAAAAACAGAGACAATGTTAACGTTTCAAGTCTCAATATCTATCAAGATCCACTCGTGTTGAAAAAGGTCAACATTGAAACAGTCTCAATTGTATCCTAATTTTCTGTAGTTTGTACTTTAGCCCCAGGAGAATAGCATCTTCTGTGAAGCGCTGCTTTTAAAAAATTTGACCCAATCCTAAACTCTTCCCTTCTGATTGGCTGATATAGAACTACTGAGCAAAGAGGAGAGGAGCAGAGGGACCAGTGTTGATTAGATATTATCTGCCTGGATTAGGCCAATGATATCATGTGAGGTCGATCCTCTGATTGCTGGACATTGATCAGTGTTTCCGTTTGTTTRGAAGAGGGCATTAGCCACGCWCTGCGTGCCTATTGGATTCTCTGTTGTCTGAGGAAGATGCAGCAGCGAGCTGGGTATTTCCATCACGCCTTGTCAGTACAGCCGACATGCACATCAATGAAGGAACATCGTCCTACTCGCCCCCTGCCATGTGTCGCTGTGTGTGTGTGTGTGATTGTGTGATTGTGTGATTGTGTGTGTGTGTGTGTGTGTGTCTGCTTGCATGTGTGTTTCAGTGCATGTTGGCTCATATCAGCGATGGCCTCTATCAGATAGTGTGTCTGTAGTGTCAGTGATTCCTGGTTTTTGTCTGTGGCTACCTTGCTGACTGTTATTACCACTTGTACATAGACTGAGTTAAATCAATGGGAATTAACCTGTAACCCCATCTACATACTTATCCCTTGCCACTGGATCTCTCCCTGATATTTCATCAGTTTCCAGCCCAAACCCTGAGACTTACTCAATAAGATGGAGCACGCCAATTAATTTAAACATATCCACACTCAATGGAAGGGATGGTAGAGAGAGAGGACGAGGGGAGTGAGGGAAGAGGGAGAGAATAAATTGATCAGTGTATGACCATGCTGTGGGAGTGATGTTGGGGTGTATGATGTTTTGTACAGTTTTGTGCCAGACCACCGTGCTAGCTGTATGGTTGTCTGGGGTCATCATCCACTGTGTTTTCTCTTGATGTGACTTGTAAGGGCAGTCTTCTTTACTCTGTGGGTTGTAGGACAGTCTTCTCTCCCTGTGGGCTGTCTGTGTTAATCCCGACACAGTAATGTCAATTCAGCACATACCTTCAACAGTATTGACACAGAGAGAGATGTCCTTTCCTCTGGGCATGCTCCTCCTGCCTGTGTGTGTGTGTGCGCACTTGCTCATGTGTTCACCTGTGTGCGCGAGCATGTGTGTGTCTGTGCGAGATTGTGTGTGTATTTAGCTCTATGACTAGGTCTGTATGTGGTAATATTCTCTGAATATCATATTCCTTTTTTTACAAACACACCTTCCTAAACGTTGATTGACTGACTTCATTTTGCCTTTCAAAACCCTGCTGTAAGATCCCAAATGCTTCTAGCAAAAGCGCCCATTTAACCAATAAGCGACTGGGAATATGACGGCTGGTTGAGCAGGCTAGAGGTGAGGGGAACAGTCCATTTCAGCCCCGTGTGAAGTGGTCTCAGCTGAGGTAAAGGTAACGCTATTACTAGAGAACACAAATCGGTTTACATAATACCATTTGTAATTGTGCTCGGGCAGGCATGGCAGACTGACTTTYATGGCGCTATATATTCAGCGAGCCCACCTGCAAATGGCTTTGTGCATGTGACCTTTGAGCCCCCAGAACACTCAGGTAATAAAAAGTTAAAAGCGCTAGCGTAGCCGCGGGGAAATGCATGTCGTACCAACATTAGCATAAGGGAATTGTCTGTCTGACAGACAAACAAGTGTTGAAACATGGTGGCTGAGGTGTAATACCCTGGCCTGGGAGACCGGCTGGGTGGGTTTGGGCTCCTAGGTTGTTAATGTGGGTGTTTAATGAGAGATAAGGATCGAGATAAACAGAGTACTGTGTGTACTGACACAACTCAGGTGTCCTACAGTAGATCAGTGGTTCAGGTGTGCTTGTCCGGGGCTACAATCAAAATGTACTGTTGGGGGTATTTGATGACCGGAGCAGGGAACCACTGTCCTAGTAGTTTATAATGAACAAATGTCAACGACCCCCCTAACAAAGCCCAAGAACTCTTGTCCAGGTCTAGCTTTCAGTGGACACCACCTCTCCAGTAAGA
>NW_019943342.1:22042-78028 GCF_002910315.2 Salvelinus sp. IW2-2015
GCTGCTACTCTCTGTTATTATCTATGCATAGTCACTTTAATAACTTGTCCCACATGTGCATATTACCTCAATTACCTCGACACCGGTGTCCCCGCACATTGACTCTGTACCAGTACCCCCTGTATATAGCCCCGCTATTGTTATTTACTGCTGCTCTTTAATTGTTTGTTATTCTTATCTCTTACTTTTTTGGGGGTATTTTCTTAAAACTACATTGTTGGCTAAGGGCTTGTAAGTAAGCATTTCACTGTAAGGTCTACACCTGTTATATTCGTCACATGTGACAAGTAACATTTGATTTTATTTKATTTGACTGGTGGTGATGTCACTGACCGCTCTGCATGTGTAGGATAAAGGACATCTATACTAATGGTGCTCAATAGTTGTTGTGGATAGACACCATGTCATGTGTGGTGCAAACATGTGAATGTTTCCATCACCTACCCTACCTTGACAGAAGAAAATGAGAACATCACCTACAGAATGAACCTCAACTCAACCACTGATGTAGGGTCAGCTATTACCCCATCCACCTATGGTTAATAGCATAATCTGATCCTAGATCTGTGGTTAGGCGAGACTTCTACCTGGATCATATAGCTGAAGGGCCCCTTTTCTCTCTCTGCGGTAGATTCACAATGTCGATAGCCACACCTGGCACAGGCCTGGCTGCAGTTGGCTGACAGAATAGGAGAAATTAGGCTTCCCTAATGAAGGCAAATAGTGGAAATGTGTTCCATCAGAACCCATTAGCCCTAATTAAGTTGTTTTCATGCTCGGCTGCCTCGCTTTCATCTGCATGCTCATACCGTATGAGTTTCAAAAAGAGAGAGGGAACGAGGAAAAAGGAAACGTTTTATCTCTCCAAAAGGAGATCAAGATGTTTTGTAAGAAAGATGGCTAAGCACTAGGCCCTAATGTCTCCTACCCCTCCTGCTCCTGAGTCACTCTGCCTCTCTCTGTGTCTCTCTAACCCCCTGTGTCTGTAGGACGTGTTGAGTGACCCCTCTCTGGCCCGAGTCCTAATGGTCCCAAGCTAACAGATGACTGATTGTGTTCCTATAGTCTGTGTGGCCTCCGCATCAAAGCTGCCTCTTGGACCTGGAGAGTAACTGCTGTAGTTCACTAATCCTCCATTATACAGACACAGTCTTCCTTTTAGTCACAGACAGAAAACACCCACAATCCTCCACATAGGGACAAGCGGCGTCCCAGCGTGTTGGCGTTCATTCTTCCACCCTGTCTTTCTCGCTCGGTCTGATGGGTAATGGAGAGGATCAAAGTGTGGTGACATTGGGATCGCTTTTTAAAATGGTCCTTGCAATCTGGGATACTTGGGACGTTACCCCATTGAAGTTGATGGTTTAAGGCAAGGGTTAAGGTTAGGGTTAGGAAAGGGTTATGGTTAAGGTTGGGGTAAGGGTAGGGGTAGGGGTTAAGGTTAGGGTTTAGGGTAGGTACGTCCCAAGCATTCCGGATAGCACTAACCTTTTTCAAATTAGAGGGGCATCAAAAGTTTCTGTTTCCTAGATACTGAGTAAAGCTGTTGTACACATTCAGAACTCAACTGGGATTTAGATTACTCTGCTGCCTCTGTCTCTCTGCCGCTCTCTCTCTCTCTCTCTCGCTCACTTTCTCAATTTCCTTACCCCCTGCCATGCCAAACCTCCAGCGCCTCTCTCTCACTCTCTCTCTCTCTCACTCTCTCTCTCACTCTCTCTCTGTTCTTGGGTCTAATCCTCTTTTCCTAGGCTTTACCTTGAACAGTGAAAGCTTCTTTCTGTGGTCATAAGTCCAATGTCAGTTCAACGTTATAAGAGTTTACCATGTCAACTCTCCAACCAACACCCAGCAAACGTCTTATTCTTGTGAAAAGTGATTTAGAACAAACTATAAAACTACTTCAGGGCAAACTTTGAACTCTCGCTTCAAGAACCATTTAAATATCTTTTAAACAATTGGCTCCATGACACCCCCCCAAAAAAGTGTATTATTAATGCAAAATAAAGAAAGTTTGTTCTTTCTTACACCTGGCTAGCGGTGATGTCTGTGCTCATAGCTATTACTACATCCTCTCTTTTGATGAAGGCTGCGTTTCCTCCCCACTCTCTCTGCGTGGAGCGCCAAGACACTTGATTAATCACGTTTGGGGAGGTGCGATTCGGAATGAAAGAGAACCCTGTCAGGAGTTTTTCTTTTTCAAAGTCTGATTGTTTTGTTCGCCGCTCCCTCTCTCCCTCCAAACCAGGAGTGAATCTCTTTTAAGTAACCCATGCACCAGTTCAAACAGCAGCGGTAAAAGAAGTTGCCTCCACATTATGGAATTACAACTTTCTCTTTTGCCCCCTCCTTAGCTAGACTTCTATTTTCATGTCTGTCCTATGGTTAGGAGATCAAAGCCTCTTTAGATTTGAGAGCCTTTGAATCATGGAAAGAGGTTTAATTGAAATAAAAAAGGGTATAGTGCTAGAGTTTAATAAGCTCCACTCATGTCTCATAACTTCTGTTGGCTGCGCTGTATGACTGCTCTCTCTCTCTCACTACCAGCGTACAACAGCAAGTTAAAGTTCATCTCCTCTATCTGCTTTCTCATAGTATTACTATTCGACAACACTTTAGTCAGTTTGGAACCAAAATAGAGCAGGCCAGGTTACATAAAGTTTCTTAATTGAGTTGCACATTATCTGGCATATTTACCCGATCTTGAAAAACTGTGCTTTACAAGGGTAACTGAAAAAGCTGTGAAACAATAAAGCCACTATTCAGTACACTGTATAGCCTTTAATCTTCTGCAACTTCAACACTCACCCGACCATGCACCCTGCAGCCCACCTTCCTGCCCCGTTGCCCCTGGCCAGGCCAGTGTGTGTGCATATGTGTGTGTGTGTGTGCACGCGTGTCTGCGTGCATGTGGCAACCACCATCATGGGCTCTAGCTACACAGGGAGAGCAGAGAGCAGGTCTGGCAGGCCGAGGGGAGACGGGTGAGGGGAGCAGCGAGGGGAAGCGTGCCCTGGCTGAGGTTTCACCTCCACTGGAGCACATCACAGCTACACAGGCTGCCTGAGTACAGCCCTGCCCAAACCACAGGCACTGTGGACCAGACTCATACTGTGCTCTAGAACAGACAGGCTCTGTGTGTTGTGTCAGGCATGCTTGAAGATCAGAAGAGTTATGAAGTGTTTGATTACACTTGGTTTCCTGGTTGTACACCTTCTGTACAATATATACTGCATAATGCTGTTGATCCACTGTAAGGTAGCCATATTTCAGGACATAGCCCCTTACTTCTGTATTTTTACTGTAGCGCTGCAAGTCAGTCTAAAGGGTTAAACACACTATAGTCACGTGGATGAGCTCAACTAAACCCTAAAACACAAAGGGTGTCTTTGTTGAAGAGGAGCTGTGTTAGTGGGTGACTCAGTGTTTAGGTTACAGCCTGTTGGAGTTGGATAGTTGTGCCAGGGCCGTGGTGGTCACCGACCAGGGCCAGGGCCTGACCTAGTCGAGCCAGGACTTGCTTCTCTCTCTGGGCTGGAAGAGAGAGCTTTGAGGGGGTGAGGGATGTGTAGCTGTCATATTAAACCTGTACACTCACTCACTTAGCTTACCACTCTCTCCGGGACGCCCCTGTTTGTCTATGCTACCGCTATGGTTCAGCAGAGAGAGCAGCAGGGAGACGAGAGGTTCAATGTGCATTCCTGTCAAACACACACTCCTCCACTGATCCTGTAAACCAGGTGTAGGCAACTAGGTTCAGCCGCGGGCCGATTGTTGTCTGAGCGTATGGTCGAGGGCCGGCACATAATTATAATAATTTGTACACTGCAAATTGACCACAACTAAGCACAAAAAGAGGTTCTATTTGAAAATAACAATAATTTTATACCTTGATTACATTGAGACATGATCACATATGTACATTTTTATTTGTTGGAATACTTGGGAGCAGACTTTCAGGTAAATTCCAGGTGATTTCACAGTCTTTTTTGAACAACAACTACCCCCCCCCCAAAAAAAAATCACTCTGTTGCTGACCCCTGCTGTAAACAGTCTTCTCTCTCACACACACACATGAATAAGAACAGAAACACACACAGCAGTACTGGGTCTGCTCTGCATACTCTCACTGCTACAGGCACAGTGACTAGAGCTGAGCTGTAGGTTACCTGCTGTGGTTTCATTCATTATCTTTGTAATTAATACATTGATGTCATATTAAGAGCCCTGATCATGACGGCATGAATCGTTATAGTTGGATAAATTTGTAAATGAATAATCTAATATTCCACGGTAGTTAGTAGGTTAATAAGGACAGTCTTTGAGGTTCGAGGTGATTGCACTTCAATGTGATTTTTCTGCTGACTGCGCTGAAACACCGCTTACAGTTCTTCTGAAGCAAGGGCTTCTGTTGAGAGGAACAGTGCAGCTCCTCACCAATAGAGGGCATTGTTGTTTAACTGCAGGCCAGGGCTCAAGTTCTTGTTAAGGCATGCATGAATGTTGTTCCTCTTCTTTTCTCTCTCTCTCTCTCTCTCTCTCTCTCTTCTCTCTTCTCTCTCTCTCTCTCTCTGCTCTCTCTCTCTCTCTCTCTCTCTCTCTCTCTTCTCTCGTCTCTCTCTCTCTCTCTCCTCTCTCTCTCTCTCTCTCTCTCTCTCTCTCTGCTCTCTCTCTCTCGCTGGTCTCTCCCCCCCCCTCTCTCTCACTCCTCTCTCGCTGTCTCCCCCCCCTCTCTCCCCCTCTCTCTCTCTCCTTCTCTCCCTCTCTTTCTCTCTCGCCTCTCTTTTCCATTCAGACCTTCTGAATTTAGTGTTCCGCTTGGATACAATATGAGCATCAATCTATCAATGTTAAATTTCTCCAGACTATGTGCAACTACTCCGAGAAGCCTTCCGTCTTTTGT
The DNA here is from genome assembly GCF_002910315.2 of Salvelinus sp. IW2-2015. NCBI lineage: Eukaryota > Metazoa > Chordata > Actinopteri > Salmoniformes > Salmonidae > Salvelinus > Salvelinus sp. IW2-2015. Next base: position 26,946 of record NW_019943342.1, read on the forward strand.
TTTCCTCCAGCTCTTAAAATTAGTGCATTATATATTATATGAGATGCAAATTAAAAGGATTCATTTCATCAAGCCACTGCCAATTGCGTCTAAGGGAATTTCAAGGAGGGTACTGTTCTTTCTTCCTTTCCCAGGGAGTTATTTTGCTGAAATATGTAAATAAAATGAACTCTCTCGCATTCTGCCGCAACCATTATTGCAGTGAAATATTATTGTAATTTAGCAGCAGAAGTGAATTGGACTATATTGGCTATGGGACTGGTAGTAGAAAAAATGGTTTCTGTGAAAATATACATCAATGGAATGAAACCAGGTGGCTCTTGCTCTGGCCTCGCTGAGACTGACTGAACACTATCATATTTGGTACAGTATGTTATAGTATCTTATCACTCACTCTCTCTAAGCATCTCCCTGAATTGTGATGGTACCATCTGATCATAGATTCAGTTAATCTGAGCCTGACGTCTGGTAATCCTCAAATTGTTAGTCATGGCAGTACTGGAGTCAGATCAGCTCAGAGGAATGAGTGTGTCTACCTACGGTCAGTAGCCTGATATGTCTGAGTTAGCCTGACGGTACTCACGTACTGTGTACTCTCACTAAGCCAGAGCCATTTGACCTGGGCCAGATATCTGGGAGCTTTTCATGGGAGTATAGGAGCATACTGACCTCTGTTTATACTGTCATCGTATATGAGAAATGATGCCATAATATCATAATAAAAGCTATCTGATGTGTGCAATATGGCAATTACTCTGGTTTCAGCTCTTGAGAAACCCTTTGGGGGAATAGGTGAAACCCTTCAGGGGAAACTTCAAGTGCGTAACTACAGTGGATTCGGAAAGTATTCAGACCCCTTCAATTTTTGTTACGTACAGCCTAATTCTAAAATTGATCCTATTCCATGATCATCCTTGCGGGCATACTTCCAAATGCACTGTATGTTCATTCACCCAACGTGTTCATTCTCTGTCCCTCCTCAACTCAATATTCTCTCTCTCTCTCTCTCTCTCTCTCTCTCTCTCTCTCTCTCTCTCTCTCTCTCTCTCTCTCTCTCTCTCTTCTCTCTCTCTCTCTCTTCTCTCTCTCTCTCTCTCTCTCTCTCTCTCTCTCTGCTCTCTCTCGTCTCTTCTTCTCTGTCTGTCTCTGTCTCTCTCTCTCCTCCTCTGCCTCTCGCTCTCTCTCTGTCTCTTGTACACAAAACCGAGTTTGACTAAATTGATTCAGGGCATCACCTTGTAATTTTTCACGTGCTATAAAAGAGGATTTTTCTTCTTTTTTCTTCTATTAGGCTCAGAGAGAATTAGATGCTATTGTTGCTGAATTAATCTGGGGAGGAGTGAGCTTCCTTTGAAACCCCTGAGAGTTACATTTTTTCCAAACACATATGCATGCATATATACACACACATACACACACACGCACACACACACGCACACGCACACACTCACACTCACACACCATCACACACAAAGGGATAAACCATCTGCCCCGAGAGTCACTTTGACAAAACAAGATCACACTTGTCAGAATAATACGCTTTGCCCCCCTGCTTTCTCCACACAATAGAGCCGACTTCAAATCTAAATAATGAAATTACATTCAAATGCAGAACAGATCAATTTAACACTGCTCGCGCTACTCAATTTGCTCTGCTGCTTTGATGGTACAACAGCTTCATATTTTTTTTTACGCCTCTGAAAAATCGTGGTTGCTCATGAAGTTGTGCTAATTATCTTATATAGAGTATGTCTTTGCCCTTTGGAGACTGTAGTCTGTCTTCACTATATCACCGCTCTTYTGATATCTGATCATTCATACTGCTTGAGATTTATTGATCATTTATGATATGTAGAAAACCTGGGAAAAGGGCACACCTATTACCATCAAAAAAATATATAATACAATTCTTGAGATTGGTGGCTGATTTCAAGGTGAACCAACTTTCTGTTGTTTTCACACTCTCCCACAATCAATTATTGACAAGTGTTTACTTGATAATTCAATAGCAAGATAGAAGCACTAGCCTGTATTTTCTCATCATGATGAATGTCAAATCAATGGTGTCTTTGGGAATGTGTGAATCCCAGTGTTAGCCATTGTTTTGAAGATCAACTCATTGATCAAAAAGATCAAACTAATCCAGCCTAATTTTCACACAATAGATGAGCATTCAATCAAACACATGCCAATGTATTGACTGGGGCAATTCACAGAAGTAAGGATTTAAATGGAGGCCAATAGTCATTAACAGCATATCTGAAGATGGACAGCTGATTGGTCATAGATCATTAATGGCAGGAAATCCATCCCTTCTTTTTATTTGTCTGTTCATCTGCTTCTCTATCTTTATTTTTCTGTGCATTCATATGTGATCATTTCTATGCTAAATCATGCATACATTTACTCTTATCGTTAAGGATTTGATAATTTCCTAACCTTTTTAGTAATTCACCTTGAATTGTTCTCAAAGGGGAAACTGAGAGTGCACTCAACTGAAAGATGTATAGTACTATTGAAAATGCTGTTTTATCAGATAATCTCTCTCTCTCTCTCTTCTTCTCTCTGTTTCTTAATTGTTCTCTCTTTCTAACAAAACATAATATTGTCGTGTCGACCRTCTTCTTTTATTGTTGTCCACTTTATCCGTTTGGTTTCATCCAAACCAGAGTTTGCCCACTGACCTGACTGGACTACTGTATGTCCAGTGTTCCGCCACCTACTCCTTACTATTCTAGCTTAGTACTGCCCAAGGCAAGGGTTGTCAATAAAGTTTATTGTGCTGGGCTAAGTGTCGATACCCTGGGATGTCCTGTCTTTGGGGATAAGGTGGGGACGGGGGTCATTTATTTGCCGCAGCCACATTTGTGGGACAGCCATGAGTATTTGAAGGTAAATTGATTTCAGGTTTCATCATGACATTTGTCCCCCACTGGGCTCCATACCTCCTTGCTGCAGGCCGATGGTCTGACTAGTCTGTCAACAGTGTGAGACAACACGGCCGTCACTGGAATGACAAACAGGAAATGCCACTCCTAAATGTCTCTGCCCTACGGACCCTGATTCACACACTGCTGCTTCTTTCATCAATTAAGTATGGTCCTATAACAAATAAACAATCAACTTCTCGGTAGTCTGATAGTGCATGCTGTTTGAAGGGAGAGAGAGGCCTGCGCGTCAATTGATAGCTAACATTTCAATTGAATGGTGTACCCTTCAATTGTATACACATGTTATATGTAATATCACATGGCTAGACACTGCATTCGATTCCTTCTCACTTCATGTTATCATCTAATGATCATTTGCTCCATTCTACTTCCCTATCTAATTGGATGGATTGGTCAGTTTGTGTTTTTATAGCCCTTATCAGTCAGCGACATGACCTGCCTTATTCATATGGCCAGAGTAGTGCTGGAGTCATCGGCTCTTAACATACACATTGTTTTTATTCATCCCCACAGTCCAACATGGATTTGACATGCGATCCGGAAGAGGGAAGTCCATTGATTACTGTGGGGACTGGACCGGTAATGTGGTGGTGTATGGACAGCCTTGTTCACTTAATTCATTGCCTCAACCAAACTGTTAATACATATCCCACTTTTGACATGTTTATAACAAATGCTTATTCGCTAACAAAGCAAAATGTGCACATTATTGCACGGGATAAATAGTGTCTTATGTTACGCCACAAAAGATTAGACCTGACTGAGTTTTAAAGATGTATTTGACTGGGCCATCTCCAGAATATGACCTGCTTGCAATTCTTCGCCGCTGTTTTCAGTGAAGTGAAAGATGATCAACGCCCATTTCCCTGTCCAGCCTCAATGACTGTGTTTGTGAATGGTCTTCATTTCATTCTTCCACTCGCTGTCATTTATTTGATAATACACATAACAACTCATCTTGATGGGGTCTATTGGTATTTAATGCATTATCTAATATCTTCGGAACTGACAGCATTTGTCACTGACGACCAGTGCTGTGCATTTAGCAAATAAAGAAATTTTATAAAACAAGCATACATGACATACATTCATAGAAAATGGTCAGACAAAAATCATATCAGGTCATGCAGAGGGAGGGGGTGGGATGTGAGCATAGCTGGAGGTCTATGTTAGGGTGATGGATGGGGCTGGGATGGTGGAGGGATGGGGATGTGGAGTGCGGCAGGGAGGTAGGATGGTGCGTGTGGGGTGGGCAAGTCTTTGACCTTGGCCATTGATGGAACAGTAAGCGCTAGCTCAGGTATCTCACATGATACCCAGACATAGCGGCTCATTACAGAAGAGAGAAGAGCCCCTCTGCCTTTCCATATGCAAAGTGCACATCTCACCACTGGCTGGGTGACAGGGGCTAGCCTAGCACTGCTGACCGAACAATAAGACAAGGGGGGCATCCCCATCACCCAGCAACCACAGCTCAGCACAATGGCTCTTTCATCCGTTAGGCTGACAAACATCCTTTACTTGGCACCTCTACAGGTACTTACTTATGCATATAAAGCCAGCAACATTGTACTTTGTGACAGAGAATGGTGAAGGTTGTTCTGTAGACTACCAGCGCCCTAGATTCAAAGTGATTATGATATTATATTGTTATGAATGACAAGTTATCAGAATCTAAGTGTTATTGTGTTATTCTAATCTGACCTCATTGAGGTGCTGTGCAATTGTGAACCATCCAGAAACACCTGGGTTTGGAACACAGCACATCTTATGCATAACTACAGGTGTATCAACACAGTTGTACACCTGTAGTTATGCATAAGATGTGTTGTGTTCCAAACCCAGGTGTTTCTGGATGGTTCACAATCATCATCCTGTACATTGGTGCTGTGTATTGACTGAACTGTGTAGTCCTGAAACAAACCACGTCCTTCATATTGAAGCAACTGTACGCACATATTGTTTATCGTTTCCTCTTTTTAAATGCATTTAAACCTCTCCGCCCCCACTGTAAAAATCAAACTCCTGGCTCCACTCTGAGAGCACTAGCGTTGCTAATGGTAATCCCTGAAAGCTGGGTTATTGATGGCTTTGACTCACTCTTTCTTTAATAACGGCCATGTTGTAAACCCTTTTATCATCACACTTTACGACGCAGGAAGATGACCTCAGGGACAGGGCTCAGCTTCTCAATGCCRATTGGACAGCTTAGATAAATACAATGAACCTTTTGTCAAGATGCTGCATTAGACACCTGTATTCTAATATAATATTCAACATTCACCCTGTAGTTAAGCTCATCTTCAGTGGTTTCTCTCATGGCTGTCTTTGTGGCCATATTGTATTCAGATTTGTATGGTGCTTGTCATTGACCCAGGATGGAGCAATTTCCAATCATGTAAATTCATATCAATCATGGATTTGATAGGTGTACTGTAAGGTAAGATGATGTATAGTCCAAAACATTAGTACACCCCTGATAATTACATAGTTACACCCCTCTCAAGAGATACCAATAAGACACGGCAGACGATGTCTAGGAGAAGCTGCATGTTGGAAGCAAAAAAGTGCACATCCGCTGTGATGGAATTTCAAAATGGCCGCTGGGCACACGGCAGGAACAGATGGCGTGTTAATTTAAATGTTGGGTCTCAGATGAGAGGACATTACCCCGTGTCAACACAGAGCTGCGGTGTCTTCCCTCTCTTTACCGTGCATGTGTGATTGGAGGTTTGTGTGTGTGTCTGTGTCTGTGTGTGTGTGTGTGTTTGCATGTACACACATTCAGCACACCATACAGTGCCTTCAGAAAGTATTCACACCCCTCCACATTTTGTAGTTACAGCCTGAATTTAAAATTTATTTAAAAAAATAAAAAAGTTGTCATACCCCATCATGTCAAAGTGGAATTCATAAAAAATGAAAAGCTGAAATGTCTTGAGACAATACGTATTGTAATGGCAAGCCTAAATAAGTTCACAAGTAAAAATATGCCTAACAAGTCACATAATAAGTTCTAATGCAGAATCCGGTGCAAGATAAAATGTGTGTTGTGGTGTGTGTGTGCTGCGTCATGTTGTGTGTTGTGTGTGGCTGTGTGGTGTGTGTGTGGTGCTGGTGTGTTGGTGTGTGTGTGTGTGTGTGTGTTGGTTGTGTGTGTGTGTGTGTGGTGTGTGTGTGTGTGAGCTGTGTGCTGTGTGTGTGTGTGGTGTGTACTTTTCAGATGTCTGCCAGCATGCAGCCCTGTCTCTTTCCAGGGTGGACCAGGACTCATCTCGCTCCAGGGTTACAACCTCTTATCAGAGCCATCGGCAGTCGCTCGAGCGGCATGGCCATGATCAATAATCAGAACTGCTTAATCAGTCTATTTCTAAACAAAGCTTGATCGGGCCCACAAGGTTAGCCAGCTTTATCGATTTACATTAAGCAAAAGCAACACAATAGTTAAAAGCCCTATGCCTTGGGAAAAGGCCTGGTTAACCCCTGGTCATCCCTCTCTTTTAGAGACAGGAGGAAGACAAGGAGTGGATGGACCTCTCTTCTCCGGGTTATAACTTCAGTATGGCCGCAAACTTGAAAATTCTCATTCCCTTGTGTATGGTTGTTATTCAGAACTAAATTCAATCAAATTCTTCTGTTATCATATCTGTGACCAGATACAAGTGAATCGAAGTTTACACACACTTAGGTTTGAGTCATTAAAACTCATTTTTCAACCACTCCACAAATGTCTTGTTAACAAATTATAGCTTTGGTAAGTCGGTTAGGACATTCTACTTTGGTGCATGCACAAGTAATTTTTACAACAATTGTTTACAAGACATTTATTTCACTATAACTCACTGTATCACAATTCCAGTGGGTCAGAAGTTACATACACTAAGTTGACTTGCTTTAAACAGCTGACAATTCCAGCAAAGGATTTCATGGCTTTAGAAGCTTCTATAGTCTAATTGACATTCATTTGAGTCAATTGGAGGTGTACCTGTGAATGTATTTTCAAGGTCTACCATCAAACTCAGTGCCTCTTGCTTGACATTATGGGAAAATCAAAACAAATCAGCCAAGACCTCAGAAAAAGAATTGTAGACCTCAACAAGTCTGCGTTCATCCTTGGGAGAAATTTCCAAACGCCTGAAGGTACCACGTTCATCGTACAAACAATATAATGCAAGAGTATTAACACCCATGGGACCCCGCAGCCGTCATACCGCTCAGGAAGGAGACGTGTTTCTGTCTCCTAGAGATAAACGTACTTTGGTGCGAAAAGTGCAAATCAATCCCAGAACAACAGCAAAGGACCTTGTTGAAGATGCGTGAGGAAACAGGTACAAAAGTATCTAAGATCCACATGTAAAACAAGCTATATCGACATAACCTGAAAGGCCGCTCAGCAGGAAGAAGCCACTGCTCCAAAAACGCCATAAAAACGCCAGACTACGGTTGCAACTGCACATGGGGACAAAGATCGTACTTTTTGGAGAAATTCCTCTGTCTTGATGAACAAAAAAATAGAACTGTTTGGCCATAATGGCCATCGCTATGTTTGGAGGAAAAGGGGATGCTTGCAAGCCGAAGAACACCATCCCAACCGTGAAGCACAGGGGTTGGCAGCATCATGTTGTGGGGTGCTTCCTGCAGGAGGGACTGGTGCACTTCACAAAATAGATGGCATTATGTGGAAGGAAAAGTATGTGGATATATTGAAGCAACATCTCAAGACATCAGTCAGGAAGTTAAAGCTTGGTCAAAAATGGGTCTTCCAAATGGACAAATGACCCCAAGCATACTTCCAAAGTTGTGGCAAAACGGCTTAAGGACAACAAAGTCAACGTATTGGAGTGGCCATCACAAAGCCTTGACCTCAACCCTATAGAAAATGTGTGAGCGAAACTGAAAAAGCGTGTGTGAGCAAGGAGGGCCTACAAACCTGACTCAGTACATCAGCTCTGTCAGGAGGAATGGGCCAAAATTCACCCAACTTATTGTGGGAAGCTTGTGGAAGGCTACCCGAATTGTTTGACCGAAGTTAAACAATTTAAAGTCAATGCTACCAAATTACTAATTGAGTGTATGTAAACTTCTGACCCACTGGGAATTGTGATGAAAGAAATAAAAAAGCTGAAATAAATCATTCTCTCTACTATTATTCTGACATTTCACATTCTTAAAATAAAGTGGTGATCCTAACAGACCTAGGACAGGGAATTTTTACTAGGATTAAATGTCAGGAATTGTGAAAAACTGAGTTTAAATGTATTTGGCTAAGGTGTATGTAAACTTCTGACTTCAATTGTACTTGAGGTATTGCAAAACCTGTTTTCCAAATTCCTCTAGTTTGTCTATTGGCTGTGTTTGTCCATCGCTCTGCCTGCAGTGGCATCTCTTTAACATTGCTGTCACGAGCTACTTCATTTAAATACAATGAAGCGCCTGTTGCATCTCATTATCGACACGGCCATGTAGACAGAGGTCACTGGTACGTGTCACCCTTTACAAAACATCCGAGTCTCCCCGGAGGCGTCCGGGTGAGAGGGGGTGAGGAGGGGTGAGGAGGGTGAAGAGGATGAGGGGGTTATGGAAGGGTGAGTGGCGAAGAACACCTGCTGGTGTTCACCCAGGGGGAGGCATGTCCTCATAATTACCCTAAACTGGAACACAGGAACACTGGAACACTGGAACACAAGGCCAACTGTCATCCGGACGACTCAGATGATGTACAGTGGCAAATACTGTCGGTTTGGATGTCTTTACTATTACAGTCTGTGGAATAGATGGGATATCTTTCCTATATGCTTTGGCTCTACTACTTATAAGAGACGATTATTGGCAAGGCATTTCATTTGAGAGGACAGTCATACATTATTTGTATATGCAAGTCTCTCCTGATTTTGGCAGCATCAAATTGTTTAGACATGTCTTTACTAGTGAAGCTGGTACCCTTGTGAGTATCATAGAGAGCTTTCAGCTGCCACACACTCACCCTGTGTGATGGGAGCGCTTCAATTTCACGGCATCTGGTGAGCCGACACGCTTCTCATCTTCTCCTATAAAATATGACAACTGTCCCAGTGGCGCGTTCACCTTGGAACACTGCCTGTGTGGGCAAGGGTGGAAAATAGAAGAAATAACCCTTTTAGCCTCCCCTCGCTCGAGCAGAGCCGAGCGAAATTATTAGCGTGTCGCTAACACGGAGGCTCCAGTCGTTGAGCTCTACTGTACTGCCTGTGCTTCTCTGCCAGACCCACAGCTTAGCTYGTCTCAGCCCCTGAGAGGAAGGCCTTACACGGGTACAATTCATACAATGTATCGGTCATATAGTGATTTTTTTTAGGTTCATCAGGACAAGCCTACAAATAACAGATATTAGTGGTAGTTCAAATTCATAAGATGTTGTTTAGTGCCTTGGGTTTGACAAAAACACTTTACAAATTAAATTAATTATTATTATTATATTATTAACAGAGATAGCAGATAAATACTATTGCAGCGGATGTGATATTTCAGAGATTGTTTTTCTCTTGCTCTCATCATCTCTCTCTCTTTTTCTCTATCATACACACACACACACATGCACGCTAAACATAAAAACAGAGTCAAGTTYGCAAACATTTGGCATGGGGCAGTTTGGGAATTGCCAGTGAGCGGAGAAAACGAAATCTGCTAATTTCGCAATTTGTATGGTCTGTTATCTATTATGCATGATATCAGTTCCTACATGGCTACTAAACACACAGAAACACAAGGAGTAGCGAGCTGTGGTTTTGATGCTTCTTTGATCTCCCAAATGTAGGATTTATTTCCCTCTCGTAGCTTCCTGTCTCTCCCTCTCTCCTCCAAAACCTCTCTCCCCATAGTCTATGAATCCTATCAGTTCTCCAGCCTCCCCCTCTTTCCCATCTCCCGACTCCATCTCCTTCTTCCTATCTCTCTATCCTTCTCCGGCTCGTTCTCTTTGGCCCTCGTGACAGCCACTGTTCCCCCTGGAACCTCCCCCTCTCCTCCCCATCTCCCAGGCTATTAGAAGCTGCTCTCCTCCCATCTCCAAGCCTATTAAAAGCTGCTCTCCTCCCCATCTCCCAGGCTATTAGAAGCTGCTCTCCTCCCCATCTCCCAGGCTATTAGAAGCTGCTCTCCTCCCCATCTCCCAGGCTAKTAGAAGCTGCTCTCCTCCCCATCTCCCAGGCTAGTAGAAGCTGCTCTCCTCCCCATCTCCCAGGCTAGTAGAAGCTGCTCTCTTCCCTCTATGCCCTCCCCATGTATTACCATTAGAAGACATGCATCTTGAGAGCCCGCCACTCTGTGCCGCGTGGTCCTCTGTGTTTTGATTAATATTTTAGTAGCCACAGGGATGAAATGGGTCTTCCTCACAGATCTTCCGTTATGGAGGGGAAGATGGATGAAGAAGAGGAGAATGGAAGGATGATTGAAGAGGAGTGCTGGGGTCTATACTAGTTGTAGTGTTGTGTTGTAAAAAAAATAAGGGCCTCCCGAGTGGCGCAGCGTTCTAAGGCACTGCATCACACAGATCCAGGTTCGAGACCGGGCTGTGTCACAGCCGTCCGCGACCGGGAGATCCATGAGGCGGTGCACAATTGGCCCAATCGTCCAGGTTGGGGGGAGTTTGGCCGGCCGGGATGTCCTTGTCCCATCGCACTCTAGCGACTCCTGTGGTGGTGCCGGGCGCATGCACGCTGACACGGTCACCAGTTGGACGGTGTTTCTTCCGACACATTGGTGCGTCTGGCTTCCGGGTTAAGCGAGCAGTGTGTCAAGAAGCAGTGCGGCTTGGCAGGGTCGTGTTTCGGAGGAAGCAGGGCTCTTGACCTTTGCCTCTCCCGAGTCCGTACGGGAGTTGCAGCGATGGGACAAGACTGTAACTACCAATTGGATATTAAGAAAAACTGGGGAGAAAAATTGTTAAAAAGTAATAATAATAAAAATGTATAATTTAAAGATWTATACAGTTRAAGTCGGAAGTTTACATACACTTAGGTTGGAGTCATTAAAACTCGTTTTTCAACCACTCCACAAATTTCTTGTTAACAAACTATAGTTTTGGCAAGTCGGATAGGACATCTACTTTGTGCATGACACAAGTAATTTTTCCAACAATTGTTTATAGACATATTATTAGCGTGGCTTCCGATTGGTCGGACCAGTGTTGAATGGTTCTTGTCTCTGGTACATCCTGTTTGAATTTTTGCCTTTAAGACGAAAGGAGCAAGATGGCGTCGTGGTCGGATTTGCCAAAGAGAGGGCGGGGGAGGGCTTTGTATGCATTGCGTAAGTTAGAGTAGCAGTGGTCGAGGGTGTTGCGCATGCGCATAGAGCAATCAATATGCTGGAAGAATTTAGGTAGACTTGTTCTCAGATTTGCTTTGTTAAAATCCCCAGCTACAATAAATGCAGCCTCAGGATGTATGGTTTCCATCCCTATTAGTAAGCATTTCTCTTTTGCCATGTCACGACTTCCACCGAAGGTGGCTTCTCTCCCTGTTCGGGCAGCGCTCGGCGGTCGTCGTCGCCGGTCTACTAGCTGCCACCGATCCTTTTTCCTTTTCTTTTGGTTTGTCTGTTTTGTGTTTCACCTGTGTTCTATTTGGTTTATTAGGGGGTGTATTTAAATCTCGCCCTTTCCTCTGGGTTTTGTGCGGGATTGTTTCGTTTGCTGTCAGTTAGTTTTGGGTTGCGTGTTCTTGGGTTCTGTTTAACAGGTGGGTTTTCCCTGGACTGTGTCTGAGTGGTTTTTGAGGCTACTGTTGTAGTCCGGTTTCCTGTTATTTGGACTTGTTAAATAAACGCCCTTTTCGGAACTTGCTTTCTCCTGCGCCTGACTCCACACCCACATCTCTTTGGGGAGAATCTGACATGCCAAGATAATCCATCCACCTGTCAGGTGTGGCATATCAAGAATTTGATTAAACAGCATGATCATTACACAGGTGCATGGGGAGAATAAAAGTCCACTCTATAATGTGCAGTTCTGTCACACAACATAATGCCACAGATGTCTCAGGTTTTGAGGGAGCGTGCAATTGGCATTCTGACTGCAGGAATGTCCACCAAAGCTGTTGCCAAATAATAAAATGTTCATTTTGCTATAATAAGCCGCCTCCAACCGGCTTCACAACCGCAGACCACGTGTAACCATGCAAGCCATGCAAGCCACATCCGGCTTCTTCACCTGCGGGATGGTCTGAGACGAGTCACACGGACAGCTGATGAAACTGTGGGTTTGCACAACCGAATAATTTACACACAAACTGTCAGTATCTGTCACAGGGAAGCTCATCTGCCTGCTTGTTGTCCTCGCCAGGGTCTTGACCTGACTGCAGTTCGGCGTCGTAACCAATTTCAGTGGACAAACGCTCATCTTCGATGGCCACTGGCACGCTGGAGAAGTGTGCTCTTCACGAATGAATCCTGGTTTCAACTGTACCGGGCAGATGGTGTCATGTGGGCGAGTGGTTTGCTGATGTCAACATTGTGAACAGAGTGCCCCATGGTTTCGGTGGGGTTATAGTATGGGCAGGCAATAGCTACGGACAATGAACACAACTGCATTTTATCTATGGCAATTTGAATGCACAGAGATAACGCATAAAAATTCTGAGGGCCATTGTCGTGGCATTCGTCTGCCGCAATCATCTCATGTTTCAGCATGATAATGCACAGCCCCATGTCGCAAGGATCTGTACACAATTCCTGGAAGCTGAAAAGGACCAAGATATTCTATGGCCTGTCACCTATTGAGCATGTTTGTGATGCTTTGGATCGACGTGTACGCCAGCGTGTTCCAGTTCCCACCAATATCCAGCAACTTCGCACAGCCATTGAAGAGGAGTGGGACAACATTCCAGAGGCCACAATTCACAACCTGATCAACTCTATGCTTAGGAGATGTGTCACGCTGCATGAGGCAAATGGTGGTCACACCAGATACTGACTGGTTTTCTGATCCACGCCCCTACTTTTTTTTTAAAGGTATCTGTGACCAACATGTATTCCCAGTCATGTGAAATCTGTAKATTATGGCCTAATTTATTTATTTCTGTAACGGGTGTCCTCCTCCTCTTCAGACGAAGAGGAGGAGTAGGGATTGGACCAAAGTGCAGCGTGATATTTGGACATAATGAAGTTTATTAAAGTACTGACGAAAACCAAAAACACTTCAACAAACTACAAAATAAGAAAACGACGTAGACAGACCTGAACATGGAACTTACATAAATGCACGAAGAACTCACGAACAGGAACGGACTACATCAAACGAACAAACAAACCGAAACAGTCCCGTGTGGTGCAACATACACAGACACAGAAGACAATCACCCACAAACAAACAGTGTGAACAGCCAACCTATATATGGTTCTCAATCAGAGGAAACGTCAAACACCTGTCCCTGATTGAGAACCATATAAGGCTAATTACAAGTGACCTAAACATAGAAACACAAAACATAGAATGCCCACCCCAACTCACGCCCTGACCAATTAAACACATACAAAAATAACATAAAACAGGTCAGGAACGTGACAATTTCAATTGACTGATTTCCTTATATGAACTGTAACTCGAGAAAACTGTTCAGTGTATATTCTCACATACACCAGATAGGTGCAGTGAAAAGTTGTTACATAGTCAGCCATAGTAATACGGTGCCCTTGAGCAAATTAGGGTTAAGGTCTTAGCTCAAGAGCACATCGACAGGTTTTTCACATTGTCAGCTCGGGGATTCGAACCAGCGACCAATCATTTATTTTACTGGCCCAATGCTCTAACCGCCCTAGAGGAGGCCTGGGGTCTATACTGTTTGTATAGTTGTGTGTTCAGAAGTTCTAGATGGGGGATAGGTCTGTTTGTATAGTTGTGTGTTCAGAAGTTCTAGATGGGGGATAGGTTTGAGATCAAGCACCTTACTATAGCTTTGGAACTGGGCACATCTTTGAATTATGTTGTTTTTAAATGGTTAACACACAGGTAAAGATGTTGATCACATATTAATTGAATTACAATCCATGTAAATGACAACATTAATGGTACAGTGCAGTCAACATTTTGTTTTTCTTSTGTTATATACAGCTGATGAAAGTCACACTGTAAAAGTGAAAAAACATTTGATCAGTGTTATTTTCCTGATAGTTGGTGGGTAAAAATACAATCTACACAGGACCTTCAAATCAGCAGGTTTGTATGGGTGGGAGTTTCGGCTTTCCATGATGACATCACCATGCAGTAATTTAGTTAATAGACCAATTAGAAAGAGAGTTCCAAACCTCTCTGCCAATAACAGGTCGTTGTCAGTTTCCCCCTCCCCACTCAGACAACTTCCAGACAGTCCTAGCAAAAAAGCAGGTTTTGCTAATTATTATGGAAATCTATTACAGTAAGGTCATTAATTGTTACTCAGATATGATTTGATATTGATATAAAAATGGCTGCATTGGGCCTTGAAAGTACATCATATTTTTAGTTGTGGGTTCAGGTGATGCATGTTTTCTGACATGCAGTATGTGACTTGGAAAAATATGACACAATGATTAAAGATTGATAAACATATGGTAAAGTTTACTGGCAAACAAATCATTCACACTACACTACTGACCTCTTTAAGCTGATGTAAAAGTCCAATCACATTTCTTGAATTGCATTGTTGGTTAAGGGCTTGTAAGTAAACATTCCACGGTAAGGTCTACACCTGTTGTATTCGGCGCATGTGATCTCACAGCAATTTCTCACCCTACTCTCTGTCTATTTCCATATTCTTCTTGATTAAATCGGCAATTGTCCCTTTCTTTTCCTCAAGTTCCTTCAACTTCTGCTTGTCTCCCTTCTCGTTGGCACGCTGAATCTGGTTCTTGAGACTCGGCTCCAAGTGAGGCGTCAAGGCRTTCTTCCTCATATTTTGGAAACATTCTGTGAGTTGAGCTCTCAGATTGTTATGGTCGTCAGCATATCTCTTGTGTCCTCTGACATGTTTCTTGGACTGCATCTCTGTGGGCACATGGTGCATTTCTCTCGTAACATGACTTGGCAGAAGTAGGGTTGACAAGCTACGCACCCGGTTTGGCAGTTCATCTCACACACTGTGCAGCAGATTGCTACCACCTCTGAAGGGATCCTTCCCTGTTTGAAACAGTCCTCCAGCTTCAAGCGTTCCACCAATACCTCTATCGTCTGCTTGGTGTGTTGGTGTTGCATTCTTCTTAGCTTATCAAAGAACCCTCTCATGCTTTTCATGCCGTTTTCCCATGTTGTCTCATATATTTTGTCATAGACAGGGTTTCTGGTCTGATAGAGGTGAGTGTTGAACGTGAAGTGAACCGGAACCGTGTTGCCTAGGAGTTTGTACTCCATGATGATGTCGAGAACATCCGGTCTGGTCTAGTCAGAGTGAGTGATAAGGGTCATGATGTTGTCTTTCATGTCCTTGCCCAAGAGGGACAGGAACGCRTCAAAGATGTTTCTCTGATGTTCTGTCAGACGATTCTGCGTTGCCTTCACCACGTGGGAGACTGCATCGATGTCGTCCACTCTCTCCTCTTCCTGCAGCATTCTTAGTTTCTTTATCAAAGGTCTGAGTCCATCTCTGTTCTCTATCCCAAGTGTATCAATGATGGTGAGAGAGAAAGGCAAGTCGGCGTCCTCCCAGCCGAAGATCTCATAGGCTGTCACAGAATTGGTTCTAGGATTGTGAGCCTAGCACGTCTCTCTGTCTTTGAAACGTTCTGTGATTTGGAACCTGGCGGTATCCTCCCACTTACCTCTGATGGCGAAGTTGACCATAGCGTTGACTAGTGTGGTCTTCCCTGCCCCAACCTCTCTTTGGATCAGCAGGGTCTTGTTCCTCTGGCAGGGGTCGTGTTTTCCTATGGTCCATTTCCTGACTCCATCCCTCCCATCCATGTCCTTCCACTTGGTCTAAAACAGGTACCTTGCAGGTGGCGCTGGGTTGTTCACTATGCTGTGTTAGCAAGTTATGTTATTCTTCAATAACACAAACTCCAAAGCATATCAGGGGGAGAAAAATGGGTTTATTCATAGAGGACAAATCAAGATGTTATGCTGGGAGGTAGATGTTCAGATGCCACCAAACAAAGGAACAGGATGCCATTTATAACCCGCCACCCTAGCCTGGGGTTGACCAATCAGAAGTCCTTGCAGTACAACTTGGCCAATAACAAGTATCCTGCCCCCGACTCAATGTACAGACCAATGAAAATGTGGCACACGTAGTACACGTCGTAGTACACGTCGCTCTGAATTCAGGAGTGACATTCCACAGATCCTTAAAAGATGTTGAACTGAAAGCCAACTCCTATTTACAATTCGCTATTGACCATTAGTACTCTAGTGCTCTCGTCCTCTCATCCTCTGCGTTGTGTATTTATCTTCAAAATATTCTTATAGCTGTGTCTACTGATCGTCTCTTTGTATCTTGGAGGATGGTCACTATTCAGTGTGAAGTCCCTGCAAGGTAGTCATAATCCCTTAGATTATTATGATTAGAATTATGATAATTCCAGGAAAAAAGTTTTTATAAAATCAAGTGTATATATTTTTTTATTCGATTTTATATATGTAAATGATAATAGCTAGTAGTTTCACTTACCTCAAGAACTCTGGGTTGTTGATGGTTTCCATTTCAGTTCTCAATAATGTTCAATGAACCAGATAGAGTCTGTGGAGCTGATGTATCTCAGCACCTGAACTGTAAAGAAGATATGTTTAATAACAAGTTACAATGGTTACATATTATATCACTGTAGAAATAATTTTTCCATCTACTGTATAGTAGTGACTGAGTTCAAATGAACGGAGGAATTATATCCTGTACTTAGGAGTCCAGGAGGATAGTTGAAACCCTGTCTGGTTGTGTTGCCTTACGTTCTGCAAATAGTTCAAGTTCAACTGGTTTCTGAAGCATGTAAAACATTACTTCTTATAAACACTTCCCAGAATGATGTTGTACTCTGTATTACAATAAACAAAATATTGTACAATCTCTTAATATAATCACCAATACTAGATTTCAGTCAATATGAATCACAGGACCCATGAAAAAAAAAATATGCATCTTGTGGGGGACTTTTTTTTTTTTATTTTAAATAGATAACAGCTATTATCACCTACATATAATATCATTATATATATTAATCATAATACCTATACTATATACTCATACTATCAATCATAACTGAGAGAGATGACCAGACACCGAAGAGAAAGAGCAACGCATATAGCGTATACATTCCATATGGATTCTATCTGTTAAAAAGGTAAAGGCTCAGAATGAATATAACGACAATTCTAGAAAGCAAATAGGAAGACAACCTGATTAGATCTAACCTACATTGTCGCGCGACAGTATGCGTGTTGATATAGCTTCACAGCAGAGGTGAAAACTGTAGACCAAGCACAGGAGAGCCGCGGAGGTTAAGAAACACTAAGGTCGTTAGATGTTAGGTATCGTGTAAGACGAGTATAATGAGTTTCAGAAATACGTTTCTATCGGCAATTGTAAAATAATATGCCATCTCTAATTATACAGTGGGGAGAACACAGTATTTCAGATAACCACTAGCCGATTTTGCACGGTTTTCCTACTTACAAAAGCATTAGAGAGGTCTTTAATTTTTATCATTAGGTACACTTCTAACTGTGAGAGACGGAATCTAAAACAACATAAATCCAGAAAAATCCACATTTGTATGATTTTATAAGTAGATTAATTTGCATTTTATTGCACATGACATAAGTATTTGATACATCAGGAAAGCAGAACTTAATATTTGGTACAGAAACCTTTGTTGCAATTACAGAGATCATACGTTTCCTGGTAGTTCTTGACTAGGTTCGCACACACCATGCAGCAGGATTTTGGCCCACTCCTCCATACAGACCCTTCTCTGCCAGATCCTTCAGGTTTCGGGGCTGTCGCTGGGCAATACAGACATATTCAGCTCCCTCCAAACGATTTTCTATTGGGTTAGGTCTGGAGACGTGGCTTAGGCCACTCCGTACTTGAGATGCTTCTTACGGAGCCACCTGCCTTCAGTTCGCCTGGCTGATTGTGTCTTCGTCGGGTCCGTTGTCATGCTGGTAAGAACCCAGCGACGACAACCATCTCATGCTCTTACTGAGGGAAGGAGGTTAGGCCAAGATCTCGCGGATACATGCCCCATCCATCTCCTTCCAAATACGGCTGTCAGTCGTCCTGTCCCTCTTGCAGTAGAAAGCTCCCAAAGACTGATGTTTTCCACCCTGCTTCACGGTTGGGCATGGT
Source organism: Salvelinus sp. IW2-2015 (assembly GCF_002910315.2). Classification (NCBI taxonomy): domain Eukaryota; kingdom Metazoa; phylum Chordata; class Actinopteri; order Salmoniformes; family Salmonidae; genus Salvelinus; species Salvelinus sp. IW2-2015. The sequence goes on from NW_019943342.1 coordinate 45,187, forward strand.
GTTCGTTGGGGTTGTACTGCATCCTTCTTCTTCCTCCAAACACGCGAGTGGAAGTGTTACGACCGAAAGCTCTCATTGTTTGTCTCAGTCATGAACCACATGACCTTCTCCCATCCTCTTGGATCATCCGATGGTCAATCTGGCAAAACTCAGACCGGCCTGGACATCGCGCAGCTTGAGCAGGTGGAACCCTTGCGTGCGCTGCCAGGATTAATCCACTGACGGACACTAGTGTGTTACTAAGTCATGGTCTTTTTCTGAGACTGTCTGGTCCCAGTCTCTTCAGGTATTGACCAGGTGCCTGCGTGTTCAGTTCTGGGCTGATCCCTCACCCTTCCTCATGAATCATTGACTGCCCTCACGAGTGATACTTGCCATGGAGCCCCAAGACCGAGGGCTGCGATGTACGATCATTCTTTCAACTTCTTCTCGATTTCTATCTAATAATTGACGCCCAACACGTTGTTGCACCTCCCTCACCAACGCTCTATGCCTATGTCCTGCGGCCCATCCCACCTTGTGCTGCCAGGTCTACAATTTTTATCCCTGATGTTCCTTACAACAGCTCTCTCGCGTTTGGCTCATTGTGGAAGAGGTCTGGAGTCTAGTTCCTGACTTCGAGACCCTGGTTGACACGGTGTCTTTATTACAGGCTAACGAGTTCAAACAGGTGCAAGTTTAATACAGTAGATGAGTGCGGAGACACGGGGCTACTTTAAGAAAAACTAACAGGTCTGTGAGAGCCGGAATTCTTACTGTGATAGGTGATCAAACTACTTATGTCATGCAATAGCAAATGGCACAATTTATTCACCTATAAAAATCAATACAATGTGACTTTCTGGATTTGTGTTTTAGATTCCGTCTCTCGTACAGTTGGAAGTGTACTATGATAAACTTACAGAACTCTACATCGGTGCTTGTGTAAGTAGTACACCTCGCAAAATCCGCGCAGTGTATGTCAAGCATACGTTCTCTCCCCACTGTAGCGAATCGTATTACCCTTGATACACTGTGATTGTATTTTTGACTTGATCTGTAATTCATTTGTTTTGCCTAGAAGAACCATGTGTTAAACATTTTACACATGCTGTGTTCCACGTGACTGCTTCTAGTGTCTCGGGTATTTGCTGCAGTTGCTGCCTATAGAGTCCTGGTATTGCTGCTGCAGCTGCCTGCTATAGGAGTCTCTGGTCAGTTGTGATCAGTGCTCTCTAGGTTGGTATGTGCATCAAGTGCTGCCTCTAGATGCTGGTTATTGCTCGTGCTCTAGTGATGTGCTGGCTGCTCAGGTCTGGTATCGTGCTCAGCGTCGACGCACTGAGTCCTAGCTGCATCTGCCTCTAGTGGCGCTGTCTCTTGGCTCTGGTCATGTGCACAGTGCTGCTCCTAGATCTGGTATAGTGCTCAGTCGCCACTCCCCTACAACCCCATTGGCCAGCTGGCGGCCACCCTTTTGACTAGGCTCGTGAGATACTCTCCGGCTATATAACACTCGTTAACCACTGCCCTCTAGTGCGTGTCCTTAGATCTGGTCTACATGTTTGCCTCGCCACAGTAGCGGTGCATAGATCTTCAGCGTGCACTCTCAGGACCTCAGGTTTTTCTCGGTCATCTCCTCCTCTATCCAGTGGCTAACCGCTGAAAGCTCATACCGGCTCTCGGGTTATATGTCGTCAGTGCTGCTACTAGGTCTGGTATGCTCGCTGCGTCACGTGATCGCCAAAGTCAGTGACGTTCTAGTCTGGGTATGTGGTCAGTGCTGCTAGGTCTGGATCTGGTTGCTCAGTGCTGCTTAGGTCTGGTATGGCTCAGTGCTGCTCTAGGCTTGGTATTGCTCAGTGCTGCTCCTAGGGTTACTGGTACATGTGCTCATGCTGCTCTAGGTCTGGTATGTGCTCAGTGTGCTCTATAGTTTCTGGTATGTGCTCAGTGCTGCCTCTAGTCTGGTATGTGCTCAGTGCTGCTCTAGTCTGGTATGTCTCAGTGCTGTCTAGTTGGGTGTATGTGCTCAGTGCTGTCTAGGTTCTGGTATGTGCTCCAGTGCTGCTCTAGGGTCTTAGTATGTGCTCAGTGCTTGCTATCAGGTCCTGTAAATTGCTCAGTGCTGCTTAGTCTGGTATGTGCTCATGTCCTCGCTCTAGGCTCCTCCGGATAATAGCTGTACCTTCACGTGCCCTGCTCTACCGATCTGGTATCGTGCCCTCCACGTGACCTCGCTCCCTAGCGCGTCTCGGTTATGTGCTCAGTGCTGCTATAGATCTCGTATGTGCTCAATGCCTCGCCACTCCTTATGGTCTACCGATATTGCCCTCACGCCTGGCTCAGCATACACTACACGCGTTCCTCGGCTAATTGCTGCCTCCCTCACAGCTGCACACTGCTCTCCAGGTCGGGCTGTGACATACAAATCTCAATCACTCTTCCACTGCAGGCCCAGTGTGGGCGCGCACACACACAACTACACTTTATTTTCAACTACCAGGTGCTGCTCTAGGTCTGGTACTTGCTCCAGTGCTGCTCTAGATCTGGTATGTGCCTCCAGTGCTGCTCTAGATTCTCCGGTATGTGCGTCTAATGCGTTGCTCTAGGTCTAACTGAGCCTATGTTGCTCAGTGCTTGGCCTATAGATCCTAGGTTAATGTCTAAGACTCAGCTGCCTGCTTACCTAGTGCGTCTTAAGGCAACCCTATTTGGTTTGCTCAGTGCTGCTCTAGGATCTGATGTACTCCGTGCTCCAGCGTCGCCTGCCATCTACCGATCTTAAGTATGTGCTCCAGTTCGCTGCTATACGGTCTGGTATTGCTCATGTGCACTACACACAAGCACTCACACACACCCTCTGCTCTAGATACCCTTGGTATGTGCTCAATTGCCCTGCTCCATAAGCCTCTGCGTCATGTGCCTCCACATACCCCTGCCCATCTGACGCGATCTGGTATGCCATTCGCCTACAGTGCCTGTCTACCCCAGGCCCCTCTGGTATCTTCGACTCCCAGTGCTGCTCTAGGCTCCCCTAGGCTCAAATGCTGACCACTCAGTAGAACCTCGTCCTCTAGATCATGAGCTCACTTCTGGCATCCAAGTGCTGCTCTTACGAGACCTCTGGTATGTAGCATCACGTGCCTTGGTCTACGGCTCTAGGTACATGTGCTCAGTGCTGGTCTAGGTTCTCGGTACTGTGACTCCATGCTGTTCTAAGGCATCTCGGTATGGTGTGGCTCAGTGCTGCTATAGGTCTGTATGTTGCTCAGGTGACTGCCCTCTAGTCTGGATGTGCTCAGTTTGCTGCTGCTGGGTCTGAGTATGGTGCTCAGTGCCTCTCCAGGTCTGGCTATGTGCCCTCGAAGCGCATCTGCTACTAGTCCTTGGTATGGCCGCTGAGCAGCATCAGTAGCGCGACTGACTCATACGTCTGGTATCGTGCACTCAAGTGCTGCTTTACTCTGGTCCTGGCTATTTGTCGCTGCAAGAGTGCTGCTCTAGGTTCTGCTATTGCTCAGTCGCCTCGCTATAGGCTCTGGTATGTCTCAGTCGACTGCTCTAGGTCTGGTTGAGTGCCGAGTGCTGCTCTAGCGTCTGGTACGTCAGCTTCGTCGCTCAGTGCATAACCTACACATAGGAATACTAACAGTTATGTGCCAATACATAAAAGAAACCCTGCATCAATAGGTGTCTGACATATATATGAATCATCAGTGACCTAATGCAAATACTAGGAAGCTCATCTAGATATCAAGTAGCATCAAGTGAAACATCTGAACGCATTCTAGTATAACTAGGATTATCTAGCATAACTGAATAGCGCACGACATATAGGATTAGTATTAGCATACAAGTGCTGCTATCTACGGGTCTACTGGTATGTGACTCAGATGCCTGCTCTGGGGTCTCGGGATAATGTGCTCAAAAAGGCTGCTCTAGGTCTAGATAATGTGCTTCAAGTGCTCTGCTCTAGGTCTGATATGAACTCTCTACAGTAGACTGCATCATAGTCTGGCATATGTGGCTCAGTGCTGCTCTAGTCTGGTATGTGCTCAGTGTGGTCCTGTTTTCACAGAGTCTCTTCCATGAGTTGATTCCCACTCTCTTTTATTTATGTCTTGTTTACATGTGCCCGTTTGACACCTCGAGAAAGTCCCTATCGTTTTATTGTCCAATGCAATGAAGGGTGCTTTTATCACCATTTGCCTCCAGGTCAAAGGTGACAATGGAGACAAATGGGCTACTGTACAGAGTGATGCACAGGCTGCTCTGATCCAGGAAACATGCATCCAATTCATGGATCGCAACGCTCCATTGTTTCACCATTGGAAGCGATTGACTGCATCCTGAAACAAATTGGCCTAAAGAATGAAACATTTGCCACGATATACAGTAGGGCTGGGAATTGCCAGGGACCTCACAATATGGTATTATCACAATACTTAGATACCGATACAATACAATATGTATTGCGATTATGACAATTCCATATGTATTGTAATTCGATATTGTGATTTTATTGCGATTCAATGTTCCAAACATATTACTCATATGTCTGCTGCAAAGGGACAAGAGAGAGCCATGAGAAAACAAGTTTTGATTGGTCATGGAAATAAAAGTGCTCAAAACCAATTAGCTTCCTATTCCAAAAAGAACACGGAGGACAAGCACACAAAGTGTTGGTGCTAGTACAGCCAACTAGCACAAAAATAATACGTCTATATTGTCAAAATGATACGATACGTTATATAATAAAAAATAATATCCCGATATGTAACTGTAACGATTTTCCCCCCCATCACTAATATACATGTCACGCCCTGACCTTAGAGATCCTTTTTATGTCTCTATTTTGGTTTGGTCAGGGCGTGAGTTGGGGTGGGCATTCTATGTTTTGTGTTTCTATGATTTTCTATTTCTATGTTGTGGCCAGGTATGGTTCTCATTCAGGGACAGCTGTCTATCGTTGTCTCTGATTGGGAACCATACTTAGGTAGCCTTTTTTCCCACCTGTCTTTGTGGGAAGTTGACTTTGTTTAGGGCACATAGCCTTTGAGCTTCACGGTTTGTTTTTGTAGTGTTTATTGTTTTGTTTCGGCGTCTTGTTTAATAAAGGAACATGTACGCTGACCACGCTGCACCTTGGTCCTCTTTTTCCAACAGCCATGACAATACATTATATCGCAAACCAGGTAAAATGGGATTGTTTGTTCATGAATACATAAACAAACATTYTTCAGACATTGTAGACAGGTGTGAATCTGAAACATATTTTAGACCATGTTCAGTGAGGGAGATGACCAATACATTTCATTAATACACCACTGTATGTTTCACTTTGCCTTGCGATCCATCTCCCAATAGTGCATTTTGAAACTCTGAGGAGACGGCACTGCTGCATTGCATCCTGGATATCTCTGCCCCTCCACTTGGTATTTCTYTCAGACAGCGTAACCTTGGCAAAATGTCATGTGACTCCTGGCGCTAAACACYGCTTTGTCCATTAGTTGTGTTGGTTGACCAATATATGAATTATTCCTGCTGTATTGTTCAGGAATTTATTCCCCTGGTGTTGCCACGTTGATGAAGTGCAGTATGGAGGTTGAGTGTTAGTAATTGCTCACCGTGTGTTGGGAGCAGTGGGCCACGTACAGTGAGAGGGGATGGCACATTAGCGAAATACAAATGAAGGATAGGCCTTACTGGTGCCGCTACTTTTTTAAGCTCATGCTAGTCCTTTTACACTGCCGTGTCCTTGGGCGAGGGCTGGTTTTCATGCTTCTATCAGCTGGGTGTTGTCTGGCTAATTAAGGTTGGTTTTAATTTGGTTAAATGCTGCAGGGATCAGAGGTCTGGTATCTGTATGGAGGGGATGGAGTTAAATGGGCGGCATGGATGGGATCCATTGGCTTAAAGAGGCCCACCCCTCATTGGCTATTTATATATGCTGTGTGCAGGAGGACAGGGCATCTAGCAGGGGGGCTAAGCAAACATTAGGAGGCTCCTTGATAGGGCTTTAGCGGCTGGTGGTATATTTTCCACACGCGTCACACAAGGCGAGAGGGAGGATTGGAAAAAATCTATGTGAAGTGCTTTGAATCCATCAGCCACACTGTCCAATGTACAACATCACAGCAAATAATGCATCTGTGAGGTCTATGTCAAATAGAATTGTACAGCAAGGCTTGGAGTATATTTTAGCTCTAACCGTTATTTACTAAATATAGCATTGAACCTCGTTGTTCAAGGCCAACAGCATTTACCTTCAGAAARCCAAGACATATGGTGGGAGCGAGGTGAAAAATAAGTTATTCGCAGGCAGTGAGAATTCCCTAACACCTTCTATAGCATAGGGAGGGCGCTATCCATAAGTCTGCTACAATACCATTAAGCATGTCACGTGAATAGGAAATTACAAGAAACTGTGGACTAAGAATTCCCCCAGTCTCTCTCTTTTTTCTCTCTCTCCTCCTCTTCTCTCTCGCTCACACTCTTTCTCACTGTAATGTGGAGAGGTTTCTTCATTAAAACTGACAGAGGAGTCAGAGGCAGGGGAAGTGTTATAGCTCTGCAGACCTGTCACCACTTTCTCCACAAACTATAATTTAATGCTGTACAATAATTGAAATAATTATTTCATTTACTGACGAGCCTGCCAAATATTGAACTCGAAAACTGCCGACAGGAAAGATAATGTGTTCCCTCATGGCTTTTTCTTTTTAAATTCATTTTCTATTCTAATGTATTAAATACATAAATTTTCTCGCTAATGGTTTGCGCGAGCCAGCGAAACAGCCCATTCAATTATGCATTTAGTGGGAGGTTTTATGCTTTAAACAAGAACAACTCTAATAAATGCCAATAAATCTGTGGAGGTGTCCATTTTTCTGCAGCCCTAAATGTGTGCTTAGTTAATCCCTTGCTCTGCGTTGGCCATTTTGCAGGAGGTAATGGGGAAGGTTTTGCAGCAAGCAGGACACTATTAGGAAAATAAGCATTAACATTTGTCAAAACTGGTAGAGGAAAGAGAGACCTCACACCTTAGTGTGGATCAATTCTGASYAATATCCCCTCCGAGCAGTATGAATTCATTTTTTTCTCCAAAGTTTATTCTCTCTTATGCAGTCATATGGTAAGTGTTATTTTCTTAACCCTTTACACTTGTTGGAATTGGTCTATATGGATAGAGCTAAATTGAAATGTTTCATACAGAAGAAATATGAAAATGCATAACCATTGTATCAATTGAAAGGGGACATTTTGGAGATAATGGGAAGATTATTAGACCAAATGTGAGTACACAACAGTACTCTTAACACAAGACTGAATCCAAACATTATACTGTTGATTTTATGTGCGTTATACATTTACTGTACTTTTCGCCCCATTTGTTCATAACGAAATCTGAAAATATTCTGTATACGTTCATTAACATAATAAGACTATTCCTGGAAAATGTGGGGCAGGTGCAACATAAGACAAAACATTTACAAGGGTTTGAGTGAGAGGACTAACTGGTGTCTCTAAGTGGCCACACACCTCTCCAAAGTSTGCACTGTTCTTAAGCAATTTKAATGCACTTTTATGTCTCAAAGAAGAGTCTTCAACTACAAGGTAGTTACTTGTTTGAGCTCTCCTAGCTGTGCCATTTAGGAACTAGAGAAAGCACAAATCAAATCAATCAACACTTGTAGTTGTTTTGTTTGGAACACAACCATGCATCCCCACCGTCACACAGTTGCTGTTGTTTACGCAATCCAAAAACAGTCCATTATACTCTACTGCTCAAARGTTTGGGGTCACTTAGAAATGTMCTTGTTTTTGAAAGAAGAGCTCCTTTTTTGTCCATTAAAATAACATAAAATTGATCAGAAATATAGTGTAGACATTGTTAATGTTGTAAATTAATATTGTAGTTGGAAACAACTGATTTTTTTGGAATATCTACAGAGGCGTACAGAGGCCCATTATCAGCAACAATCACTCCGGTGTTCCAATGGCACGTTGTGTTAGCTACTCCAAGTTTATAATTTTAAAAGGTTAATTGATCATGAGAGAACCCTTTTGCAATTATGTTAGCACAGCTGAAAACTGTTGCCCTGATTAAAGAAGCAATAAAACGCCCACTTGTGCACCGGGGCCTCCCACTCCTCTTTCTATTCTGGTTAGAGCCAGTTTGTGCTGTTCTGTTCTGTGTGTACACAGCATTGTACGAGATCTTCAGTTTCTTGGCAATTTCTCGCATGGAATAGCCTTCATTTCTCAGAACAAGAATAGACTGACGAGTTTCAGAAGAAAGTGCTTTGTTTCTGGCCCTTTTGAGCCTGTAATCGAACCCACAAATGCTGATGCTTCAGATACTCAACTAGTCTAAAGAAGGCCAGTTTTATTCCTTCTTTAATCAGGGCGACAGTTTTCAGCTGTGCTAACATAATTTCAAAATGGTTTTCTAATGATCAATTAGCCTTTTAAAATGATAAACTTGGATTAGCTAACACAACGTGCCATTGGAACACAGGAGTGATGGTTGCTGATWATGGGCCTCTGTACGCCTCTGTAGATACTCCATAAAACATCTGCCATTTYCAGCTACAATAGTCATTTACAACATTAACAATGTCAACACTGTATTTCTGGTCAATTTGGTGTTATTTTAATGGACAAAAAATTTGCTTTTCTTTAAAATACAAGGACATTTCTTAGTGCCCCCAAACTTTTGAATGGTAGTGTAAATCACAATCTGGGTCAGGTGGGCATCATTTGTAAGTTGTTCTATTGCAAAAATGACTAGCTAAATTATAAAATACGATCTTACAGTGTTCGGCTTTCTCAAGGCAATTCAGAGAAACAGATAATACTTTTGGTGGCCTAGAAAGGAGTCATGAGTGCATTCAGTTGTGTGTCCTGCAGTGAATTTTCTTCACAATAAACAAAAAACAACCCAGTGTATGACGACATGTCATCTTGTCATTAAAACATAGTGATCATTAACATTGACACTGTATATGACATGAGTTTTATGATTTGGAAATGTAGGGTGCAGATTTGGACTCAGGTTTTTGGCTTGCTTGTATGACATCAAAGCGCTATTTAAAATAATCTTCAACATCTCATCTTTCAGAACACATTGAGTCCTCTTGACTTACAGCATTTCCCTCACTCATACAGAACATTTTCTAAAGTTGSCCTATTAGCGGGAGGGATGGGGGCAACCTCTTGTCGTGTGCGGTGCTCAAGTTCAGAACGGCTGTCAGTCAAAACCCATACAGAGCTGTGAAGTGCAGAGCCTGAGATCTGACATCATGTATAGCATGTTACTGTACAGCCATTACATTCCAATTCAGGCACTTAATAATGTCCAAATCTGCACTGTTGGTTCTGGGCTTGTAAGTAGGCATTTCCCGGTAAGGTCTACACATKTTGTATTTGACGCATGTGACAAAGAATGTTTGACATCTTCCTTTTCAACCCGTATATACGGGTACAAGTGTAAAGGGTTAACATTCTAATAATTTACCCTACAACTACATATGCTTATCTTACTAATACTTATGTGATACTGTTTTGTTTAATACTGTTTGAGTAGTTTCATAAAACTCTATGCCTGTCCACCGTACCAAGTTGTCTTCTTGTGTTAGTCAAACTCATCCAATGCAGCTTTCACACTACAGTTCAGTACTTGTCACTCTGTGCCCTGAGGTCAGTTACTCCAGCTAACAGGTAATTACAGGTGGTTCTTCTGTCTGGCCATAAACGAGAGCGGTCAGGGGAGTAACCACTGGTAAAAGCTTTGTAGCCTGGGGCCATTATTCAACCACTGTGTTAAAAGAGAAACTTCCGCTCTCGCTCTCTCTCTCTCTCGCTCTCGCTCTCTCGCTTCTCCTCGCCTCTCTCCTCCCATCCATTTGTTATATTCCATAGAGGTGATGATTCAATGATTGGCAGTCAGCCTCTCTCTCGTCTCCCACTCTGTACCCCCGGAGGCGATGGGCGATGGCTAGGGAAGTCAGTGTGGCTGAGGACAGAAACTCCATTTGTGTTGATTACAGTAGCGACAGATAGGCAGTGGTATCCCCCGGATAAGTGGAGAGAGAGAGGGGGGGAGAGTGGGGTGGGGAGATAGAGAGGGGAAAGGGTGCATGAGGGAAAGAGAAAGCTGAGTGGGAAGAGAGAGAAAGAGAGAGCAGGGAACAGATGAAACGGAGGGTAAAGGGAGCTGGAAAGAGAGCTAAAGAGCTAAAGAGGAGTGGAGAAGTACTTGGGCCTTTGCCTGAGAGTCTAAGAGATGAGTGCTTTATTTACTGCAAGCGGTCCCCACTTACATCAAGGTCCTGTTCCACCCAGCCTCTTATTTTATAATGGGAACACATCTCTGCATTCAGATAAAACGCCTGCAACCATACACACACACACACACACACACACACACACACACACACACACACACACACACACACACAACACCACCACACACACACACACACACACACACCACACACAACACACAACACACACACACACACACTCCGTCACCACTACACCCCGTCGCAGACATACACACAATACAGACACTCCATGCCATATCATTTGTGTGGATAGTTCAGGCCAACTTTCACATGAGATTACATATGATAATAGGAATTGCCTACTGACATTAAAGCATGCAGGTTTATGTGCTCATTGACTTCTCTCTCTGTGGGTTTTTCCACATCACATCAGGGAAAGTGTTTTCCCTCGGAATGGAATTTGACTCAATCTGCAAAGTATGGGTTCAAATGGGACTGAGGAGGATATGTGAGTACCTGTTAACGTCAACTCCCACAGTAAAACAGTGGGGACTGACAGTGTGTGTATCATTACTCAGAGCTCACAGCTCCTGTTTTCAGATTGAATAACACGATTAAAGTCCCCTTGGYTGTTTATTAGCATCAAGTTATGTGCATATAATCTTAAAATCAGTTTGGCGTAATGCAGAGCGGTGCGGTGCTACCTCCAAMCCCTTGATTCTAATTACTGTTAGAATTCCTTATGGATTCTGATCAGGTTTTACTTTGACCTTCCTGTTGACCCACATGTGGAATCAAGACRTATGTGAATATTTTCCACACAGAAAACGAGTGTCTCTCTGTAGCTTCTCCACATTCAGATCAGATTCCTCCCCTCCTCTCACCACAGCACAACACATTCCTCCAAATCACACACACCTCAGCAATCCAAATGGCCGCCGTCAATGGGGAGAGATGTTTGATTGATAATGGGAGGTTTTACCAAAAGAGATGAAAACGATCCCCGAAATCACTTACGTATCAGCGGGGCACTTTTATCCCTCCCCATGAACATGATATACGGTGGCGGTCGATGCGTTGGGCTGCTTACACGTGACTAGATAATGAAATGGCGAGCTAACCTGAGAGAGCGCTGGCCCCTTACTGAGGAGCATTTAGTGTACAGATTAGCATAAGAAAAGCAATCGCATAACATCAACAGGGACCTCTAATTGAGCCATTGTTCATGTAAGCGGTGGAACATCGCCATTCGCTCCCCTCCCCGCCCTCCTCCCGCCACCTACCACACACACACAGACACACATGCCACTGATCCGTTCTCGTTTTATGGGTTCAGAGAGTGTTATGGACAGGGTGTGTGTGTGTGCACGCACTGGGTAAAAGGCATCCTTCACCATTGATCCCCACTCCTCTATAGGAACAGGAAAGAGGGGGAAGTAGCGAGTGGACGCTTACTCAGCCAATAATGAGCAGGCTGGTTATAATTTGAAAACCATCGCCTTCCAATCGAGGCCATTGATCCGGGGGTGGCTCCTGTTTATTAGATTTGAACCYCTCCTCTCTTAATGTCCAATCTTCCCTACTGACTCTTCTTCTTTCATGTAGCCTACACTCTCTCAAACACAGTCAGGGGACATACGCCAATGCAGGGCATACCAACTGATCACTTATCATTTATTTCCCAAAGGTTTGATCCTCTTCCTTGCCTTTACATTGGAGTCAATACATTGCAATTGTGATGCTATACTCCTATCTCTATTATAGTTGCCAATATCAAGATGAAGAGTTTTAACTTTGAGAGCAAAGTTCCAAGTGTAATGTGACCTTGGACTCTCAGGTACTACACCAAGATAGTGCTGTTTACCCTCCACCTTCTACTCCCACAATGCTGAGAACAAAGTACAACGTTCTTCATCTCAAAGCAGTTAATGAAGTTGTTGTAAAACAGCTCTAGAGACCTCGGACTGGTTGCATCAGAAGTGGATGCAGGATGGAGACAGAGAGACAAATGGGTTCAGTCACCTTGGCATGGGGCGCTTCGCTTTCCCCTCTGTTTCCCCTCTGACTTTGACTGTGTGGAGTGGACGTCTCGCTCYCTCAAAGCTTTTAACAGGCAGCCGTAATAGCCCTGTGGTTTTGAAGAGGCCAAGGATGGAGCTAGATGTAGCGTCTCCCTCTTAAGCAGCCAGTGTGCTGGCGTCTTCTGTGGTCTCAGACGTGGTCTAAGTTATGCTTAATGCACAGACAGGTAATCTATCTGAAGTCAGGAGGATGCTTGAGGATGCTTTATGGCGATTTAGGGGAGAAATCAGAAACCCAGTGTGGTATTAGCCCCAGGGTCTCCAGTGATTATCCCAAGCCATTATGCAGAGGTGATTGTGGATTGGTTCCGTTTTGGAGGATAGAGGATACAGATCTGGTTGTTTTGATCAGAGGAGCTCGGAGATAAGAACACCTTCACATTGGGTCAGACGGACGGCGGCCATGATGGATGCTGTGTTTGCTCAGGTTAGAGTAGGAGAGGTGGTGTCCTTCCATGGGGCTGTGTATCATTGGTTTGTAACAAAAGATGTGACATTTTTGAGGTAAGGTTTGTACGGAAAAGAGTTCCTAGCCTCTTGGTTTTCCTCAAGTTGCCTTATATCCTGATTGTGGGAATACCGTCAGTCATTAGGCCTCCTCATTAAGCATTACACAAGTACAAGCGGTATGCAATCTGTTCCTGTCATTTTACAATGACATCAGCCTGAGTTGGTTCCTGGAATGGAAAAAAYCCTGGCTGTTGGTTTATTAATCAGACGCGTTTTTGTACATCATAATGGTGAAACAAAACTAAAGCGAGGAAATGTATTAATCTGCCGTAACTAATATACACAGATTACAGAAACACACAGACACCGTCCTCTCTGGTGATAACTTCTAGTCTCCGTCCCCACAGCCTGGTTCTCCTGAGACCACCAGGCTCTCAGAGCAGAGGGAAGATGCAACTGTAGCTTCTGGAGGCAGCGACAGCACTTCTTCCTCTGAAACAGAAGAACCCATTACGTCTTTTCATTTTTCTCTCTCTCCCTCCGTCCCCATGCTCTTTCTTTCCGTCTCCCTCCCTCTCTCTCAACATCGCTGTGGCTTGATCCATTTCATGTTTAGTGAAACTCCCCAAAGGCGAGCCAACGCCAGGCAATGAGACGCCGCAAATCTTTGATATCTTAAACAGAGGGCAGGGTGCCAGTGTTCTCACCAGATAGGGAGTCGACGCGGTAATCCAACAGAGGAACATTGCCCCTGAATCAAACAAAATGAATAAATAATCGAGGCTACAGACACACTTTCATACTTGCGGTGCGTGTCCGTGGAGGATTGGCTTACCAACCCAAGTGATTAGTCTAGTCTGCCTTCTGTGGCTCAGCCATTTACAGTATGATATAATACAGCGGGCAGCTAGGATCCAGCCACACAGCCCAACAGCCCAATGGTCCACAGAGGTACAATTTATCAGTTCCCTCACAACAAAACAAATCGCATTAGTCATCTTTACTCAATACCTCTGGTCTCACAACACATACTGTACAGTAAATCTTCTGTGTAACAATCTATTCTCACCGCTTAAGGACATGATTGCTTATTTGGTACAGTTAAAACCACAGTAATTGTTTAGTTAGTAAAAGCATTTGAATTAATTTACCTGAAGAAGAAAAAAAACAAGTCTGCTTTCTGCTGTCAACTATGTATTTTTGATGATGTTTTCGAGAGGCGTATTAGTATTCCCTAGAGTGTTTCTCACCAGTATGACCTATCCTATGGCAGTCAATCTATGTCACTTATATGCAGCCATTAAGAATGTGTGTTTGGTGCTGCTTTGGGTGGTTAATTTACTTTACTACTACAGGAGGTTACAGTGGAAGGAAATGCAGTTGCATTTTCTGTATTTGCAAAAAAAAATACCCACAGTATACATATGTAGTGGTGATAACCACTTTCTATTCAGATACGTTTTGATTCTAATCTTATTCAAAACAATGGTGCAAACATTTACACTTTTTGGCATTTATCTTCAATAACTTCACATGTTGCTACACCCCGTCCTGCAGCCTTTCCCCATTAAAAAAGACGACAAAAAACCAAACATTTTCCTTAGATTTTTCTGTAGATAGTGTTGATATGCCTGAAGTTGCATTAATAAACAACCAAGCAGAGATAATATTTTTCAWTCCCAAATCGATTTTCATAAGGTTGCATTCTTAATGTTATTTTTCAGCAACCTCTCTCCTGTTTATACAATGGAGGGTATTAAAAGGGAGATTACATTTTACCAGCAGAATATAATGCAAACACAAAATTAGACTTCTATTTTCAGGGCAAGCTGTGCATTGTCATTTATTTATGAGTTTTGTTCCTCTCCTTTCTCCTTCCTCACCCAGCAGTAAATATGGAAATTGTGTCTGTTTGTGTGTATTACATTCTCTCTGTGTGTGTGCATGGGTGTGCACGTGCATGTTTGAGTGCGAGTGTGTTTGCATGCACGTGCTTGAGGCCTGTGTATACGTGTGTTTGTATTACAGTGAATGCCATTCCAGATAACACTTCTTCAGTTTGAACTAGAGGCCTGAGGGACGACAGAGACCTACACAGCTCCATCAATAACACTCCCTTGTCCTTTTGTAGTACTCACTGTGAATCATATCCCCACAATCTCTCCACTCTTCCCCTCTCTCCCACCACTCTCCTCCTCTCTCTCCACTCTTTCCCTCTCTCCCACAACGGTCTTCCTCTCTCTCTCTACTCTTACCCTCTCTCCCACCACTCTCTTCCTCTCACTCTCCACTCTTCCTCTCTCTCCCACCACTCTCTTCCTCTCTCTCGTCTCTCTCTTACTCCTTACCCTCTCTCCCACACCTCTCTTTCCTCTCCACTCTTCCTCTCTCTCCCATCACTCTCTTCCTCTCTCTCGCCACTCTTCCCCTCTCTCCCACCACTCTCCTCCTCTCTCTCCACTCTTCCCCTCTCTCCCACCACTCTGTTCCTCTCTCTCGCCACTCTTCCCCTCTCTCCCACCACTCTTTCCCTCTCCCCTCGAAGGAGTCAGCCAGAAGTTTACTGCCACCATTACTGTCTGTCTCCATTACTCTGACATGTGGGAGGAGATGGATCATTTTGGTTGTTCCCAGAATCAACACACAGTAAAGAGAGTATGGGAAGGATATTAAAAATAATATTATGACCCATTGTTCCAAAAACCCTTACATGCTCCTTAAATTAGCCGTAGTCATGCTTATTGGTAGACAGTAGTCATAATGGCCGATTCAAACTTTGATATGTCTCTGTTTTCCTCCTTAACTCGGCAGAGTGCTGAAACAGCGTCTGATTCCTTTGTTATGGATTCAGAAGTCTAAGAAATTGTATCAGCCATAATAATGACTGCTCATCACAAAATCAAAAGTGAACCTGTATCAAAGTTCTTCCTTACAGTAAAAAGGTAATAAACTCACAGCTACTTTTCAATGATACATGAGAGTTTTACTGAAATCTTTGGTATTGATTTTGCTGCTTTTTGGCGTGATCTCTGTAATATAGCTTTTTTGATTCCCTCTCTCTCTTTCTAAGGGTTTTAATTTGAATAGCTCACATTAGTTCTAMTGGTGTGGCAGTGCTTGACTAAAGGCTGAGGCTAAACTCAATGCATGACAGGACAGAGTGTTGATAGAACTGTGATGTTTGGATTATAATAGATGAGAGGTGTACAATCCAGGTCCATCTTTTACTAATTCATAAGATCAATGTCCTCAAATCCTCTCTAAATTGTTTTCAACACAAACCAAAGAAAGGAATGGTATTTTGTCAAATGTTTTTTATACCTTAGTAGTGACCTAAAAAAATTGATAAAAACCTCTGCAATCTTGATTCCCAGAAGGAATAGGAAAGCTAGCTGTACATGTCTCGTTCTACATCCTGGAATAAATATATCCATTTAGTTTAATCTATTTAGCATTGTTAATTTACGAAACTACAGATTCAAATTAGCTTTCTGCTTTGAATGTGATCCCGCAAGTTCTTGTGGTAATTGGGGCCAATCTCGAGGGAATACTGTCAGGTCTCGTGGTAACACGGCCAAAATCAGGAATCTGTAACGGTTTCTCTCCTCCTCTTCGTCTGAAGAGGAGGAGTAGGGATCGGACCAAAACGCAKCGTTGTATGCAGACATAATGAATTTATTAAAGACAAGACGAAAACACGAAGAACACTAGAATAGATTACAAAACAACAAAACGACGAAGACAGACCTGAACATGAGAACTTAACATAAAACACGAAGAACGCACGAACAGGAACAGACTAACCAAACGAACGAAAACGAAACAGTCCCGTGTGGTGCGACAGACACAGACACAGGAACAATCACCCACAAACAAACAGTGAGAACAGCCTACCTTAATATGGTTCTCAATCAGAGGAAACATCAAACACCTGCCCCTAATTGAGAACCATATCAGGCAACACATTTAACCCAACATAGAAACACATAACATAGACTACCCACCCAGCTCACGTCCTGACCAACTAAACAAAGTTTAAACAAAGGAAAATAAGGTCAGGAACATGACAGAATCAAATTTGAATTTGCGATTTAGCAGCCTCGCTAGCAAATTACCAATGCTAATTAGATGACATGAAATTAATATCTGAATTCAAAGATAGAGAACAAAACATTAAAATAATTTTTTTGTGAGAAAATATTTGCAAAAGATTTATTAACTAAATAAACTAAAGTAAAAAAAGTAATAAAATAACAATAAGGAGGCTATATATAGAGGGTATCAGTACCGAGTCATTGTGTGGTGGTACGGGTTAGTCGAGGTATTTGAGGTCATATGTACATGTAGGTAGAGGTAAAGTGACTAGGCATGGATAATAAACAGTGAGTAGTAGCAGCGTAAAAAAAAGGGGTCAATACAAATAGTCTGGGTAGCCATTTGACTAACTGTTCAGCAGTATTATGGCTTGGGGGTAGAAGCTGTTAACTTCGGGATCGGTGTCCCATCCACGGGGTTGCATGAGGTTGTAAGTAACAAGAACATTTCCCAGGACTTAGACATATCTGATATTGGCAGAAAGCTTAAATTGTTGTTCATCGAACTGCGCTGTCCAATTTACAGTAGCTATTACAGTGAAATAATATCATGCTATTGTTTGAGGAGAGTGAACAATTTTGAACATAAAAAGTCATTAATAAACAAATTAGGCACATTTGGGCAGTCTTGATACAACAATTTTAACAGAAATGCAATGGATTTGGAATTGGATCAGTCTAAAACTTTGCACATACACTGCTGCCATCTAATGGCCAAAATCTAAAGTGCACCTGGGCTGGAATAATACATAATTTAAGTCATTTAGCAGACGCTCTTATCCAGAGCGACTTACAAATTGGTGCATTCACCTTATGATATCCAGTGGAACAACCACTTTACAATAGTGCATCTAACTCTTTTAAGGGGGAGGGGGGGGTTAGAAGGATTACTTTATCCTATCCTAGGTATTCCTTAAAGAGGTGGGCGTTTCAGGTGTCTCGGAAGGTGGTGATTGACTCCGCTGACCTGGCGTCGTGAGGGATTTGTTACACCATTGGGGTGCCAGGGCAGCGAACAGTTTTGACTGGGCTGAGCGGGAACTGTACTTCCTCAGAGGTAGGAGGGCGAGCAGGCCAGAGGTGGATGAACGCAGTGCCCTTGTTTGGGTGTAGGGCTGATCAGAGCCTGAAGGTACGGAGGTCCGTTCCCCTCACAGCTCCGTAGGCAAGCACCATGGTCTTGTAGCGGATGCGAGCTTCAACTGGAAGCCAGTAGAGCGGAGGAGCGGGAGGAGCCGGGGTGACGTGAGAGAACTTGGGAAGGTTGAACACCAGACGGGCTGCGGCGTTCTGGATGAGTTGTAGGGGTTTAATAGCACAGGCAGGGAGCCCAGCCAACAGCGAGTTGCAGTAATCCAGACGGGAGATGACAAGTGCCTGGATTAGGACCTGCGCCGCTTCCTGTGTGAGGCAGGGTCGTACTCTGCGAATGTTGTAGAGCATGAACCTACAGGAACGGGTCACCGCCTTGATGTGAGTTGAGAACGACATTATGGCCTTTCTATTGCATTTCAAAATGATGGTACAAAAAAAATACAAAATAACGTTGTTTTTTTCTGTGGATTATCTTTTACCAGATCAATTGTGTTATATTCTCCTACATTCCTTTCACATTTCCACAAACTTCAAAGTGTTTTCTTTCAAATGGTACCAAGAATATGCATATCCTTGCTTCAAGGCCTGAGCTACAGGCAGTTAGAATTGGGTATGATATTTTAGGCGAAAATTTAACAAAGGGGCGGATCCTTAAGAGGTTTTAAAGTGACTAGTGTTCCATTAATAAAGTGGCAAGTGATTCCATGTCTATGTGTATAGGGCCTCTAAGGTGCAGGGTTGAGTAGCCAGGAGGTAGCCGGCTAGTGACGACTATTTAACAGTCTGATGGCGTTGAGATAGAAGCTGTTTTTAGTCAATGGGTCCCAGCATTGATTCACTTGGGGTGAACAGTCCGTGGCTCGGGTGGTTGATGTCTTTGATGATCTTTTTGGCCTTCCTGTGACATTGGGTGGTGTGGGTGTCCTGGAGGGCAGGCAGTGTGCCCCTGGTGATGCGTTTGGCAGACCGTACCACCCTCTGGAGAGCCCTGCGGTTGCAGGCGGTACAGTTTACGTACCAGGCAGCGATACAACCTGACAAGATGCTCTCAATTGTGCATCTGTAAAAGTTTATAAGGGTCTTAGGAGCCAAGCCAAATTTCTTAAGCCTCCTCAGGTTAAAGAGGCGCTGTTGTGCCTTCTTCACCACACAGTCTGTGTGGGTGGACCATTTCAGATCATCAGTGATGTGTACGTCGAGGAACTTGAATCTTTCCACCTTCTCTACTATGGTCACATTGATGACGATAGGGCCGTGCTCCTTCTGCTGTTTCCTGAAGTTCACCATCAGCTCCTTAATTTTGTTGACGTTGAGGGAGAGGTTATTTTCCTGGCACCACTCCGCCAGGGCCCTCACCACCTCCTTGTAGGCTGTCTCGTCATTGTTGGTTCAGGTTTTCAGTTTAGCGCGTATGCTGCCATCTTTCCATGGATTCTGGTTTGGGTAGGTTTTAATAGACACCATGGGAACAACATCCCCTATACACTTCCTGATGAACTCAGTCACAGTGTCCGTGTAAATGTCAGTGTTAATATCTGAAGCTTCCCGGAACATATCCCAGTCCGCGTGATCAAAGCAATCTTGAAGCATGGATTTCGATTGGTCAGACCAGGATTGAATAGACCTTAGCATGGGTACTTCCTGTTTGAGTTTTTGCCTATAGGAAGGGAGGAGCAAAATGGAGCCGTGATCTGATTTGCCAAAGGGAGAGCGGGGGAGGGCTTTGTAGGCGTCTTGAAAAGGCACGTAGCAGTGATCTAATGTTTTTCCTAAGCGAGTACTACAGTCAATGTGTTGATAGAACTTCGCTAGCACTTTCCTCAAATTTGCTTTGTTAAAATCCCCAGCTACAATACATGCAGCCTCAGGATATGTGGTTTCCAGTTTGCATAAACTCCAGTGTAGTTGCTTGAGGGCCATCGTGGTATTGGCTTTAGGGGGAATATACACRGCTGTGACTAACCAAAGATAATTCTCTCTGGAGGTAATATGGTCAGTATTTGATTATAGGTATTACATACTCAGTCAAGGACAGGTTGAAAATGTCAGTGAAGACACTTGCCAGTTGCCGAATGCTCTGAGTACACGTCCTGGTAATCTGTCTGGCCCTGCGGCCTTGTGAATGTTGACCTGTTTAAAGGTCTTACTCACATCGGCTACGGAGAGCGTGATTACACAGTCGTCCGGAACAGCTCTTGCTCTAATGCATGCTTCAGTGTTGCTTGCCTCGAAACGCACATAAAAGTAATTTAGCTCATCTGGTAGGCACGTGTCACTGTGCAGCTCACGGTTGGGCTTCCCTTTTTAATCCGTAATAGGTTGCAAACCCTGCCACATCCGACGAGCATCAGAGCCGGTGTAGTAGCATTCAGTCTTAGTCCTGTATTGATGCTTTGCCTGTTTGATGGTTCGTCGGAGGGCATTGCAGGATTTCTTATAAGCCTCCGGATTAGTGTACAGCTAGCTAAGGAGTTCACTTTTCAACCTATCATTTGACTGAATTTCCGGGAATCAAGATTGCAGACGATTTCTGGATTTCTGGAATATACAGTTGAAGTCGGAAGTTTACATACCCTTAGGTTTGAGTCATTAAAACTTGTTTTTCAACCACTCCACAAATGTATTGTTAACAAACTATAGTTTTGGCAAGTCGGTTAGAACATCTACTTTGTGCATGACACAAGTAATTTTTCCAACAATTATTTACAGAGATTATTTCACTGATAATTCACTGTATCACAATTCCAGTGGGTCAGAAGTTTACTTACACTAAGTTTACTGTGCCTTTAAACAGCTTGGAAAAGTCCAGAAAATGATGTCACGGCTTTAGAAGCTTCTGATAGGCTAATTGACATCATTTGAGTCAATTGGAGGTGTACCTGTGAATGTATTTCAAGGCCTACCTTCAAACGCAGTGCCTCTTTGCTTGACATCATGGGAAAATCAAAACAAATCAGCCAAGACCTCAGAAAAATAATTGTAGACCTCCACAAGTCTGGTTCATCCTTGGGMGCAATTTCCAAATGCCTGAAGGTACCACGTTCATCTGTACAAACAATAGTACGCAAGTATTAACACCATGGGGCCACGCAGCCGTCATACCGCTCAGGAAGGAGACGCGTTCTGTCTCCTAGAGATGAATGTATTTAGGTGCAACAAGTGCAAATCAATCCCAGAACAACAGCAAAGGACCTTGTGAAGATGCTGGAGGAAACAGGTACAAAAGTGTCTATATCCACAGTAAAACGAGTCCTATATCGACATAACCTGAAAGGCTGCTCAGCAAGGAAGAAGCCACTGCTCCAAAACCGCCATAAAAAGCCAGACTATGGTTTGCAACTGCACATAGGTACAAAGATCGTACTTTTTGGAGAAAATGTCCTCTGGTCTGATGAAACAAAAAATAGAACTGTTTGTCCATAATGACCATCGTTATGTTTGGAGGAAAAAGGGGAAGGCTTGCAAGCCGAAGAACACCATCCCAACCGTGAAGCACGGGGGTGGCAGCATCATGTTGTGTGGGTGCTTTGCTGCAGGAGGGACTGGTGCACTTCACACAAAATAGATGGCATCATGGAAAAGGAAACATATGTGGATATATTGAAGCAACATCTCAAGACATCAGTCAGGAAGTTAAAGCTTGGTCGCAAATGGCTCTTCCAAATCGACAATGACCCCAAGAATAATTCCAAAGTTGTGKCAAAATGGCTTAAGGACAACAATGTCAAGGTATTGGAGTGGCCATCACAATGCCCTGACCTCAATCCTATAGAGAATTTGTGGGCAGAACTGAAAAAGTGTGTGCGATCAAGGATGTCCTACAAGCTCTGTCAGGAGGAATGGTCCAAAATTCACCCAACTTATTGTGGGAAGCTTGTGGAAGGCTACCTGAAACGTTTGACCCAAGTGAAACAATTTAAAGGCAATGCTACCAAATACTAATTGAGTGTATGTAAACTTCTGACCCACTGGGAATGTGATGAAAGAAATAACAGCTGAAATAAATAATTCTCTCTACTATTATTCTGACGTTTCACATTCTTAAAATAAGTGGTGATCCTAACTGACCTAAGACAGGGAATTTTTACTAGGATTAAATGTCAGGAATTGTGAAAAACAATGAGTTTAAATGTATTTGTGTCACGTTCTGACCTTAGTTCATTTTTTATGTCTTTGTGTTAGGTTGGTCAGGGCGTGAGTTGGGGTGGGTAGTCTATGTTCTTTTTTCTATGTTATATTTCTGTGTTTGGCCTGGTATGGTTCTCAATCAGAGGCAGCTGTTGATCGTTGTCTCTGATTGAGAATCATACTTAGGTAGCCTGTTTTCCCCATTTTGGTATTGGGTGTTCATTTTCTGTGTAGTGTCTGTTCACCTTGCAGAACTGTTTCGTTTTCTCCTCGTTGTTATTTTGTGTAGTGTTCAGTTTTTCAATTAAATTATGACGAACACTTACCACGCTGCATTTTGGTCCTCTTCTCCTTCACCAGACGAGAATCGTTACAATTTTGCTAAGGTGTACGTAAACGTCCGACTTCAACTATATGCAGACATGGACACAACTTGAGGACACTCCCAAGGTATAACGTTGTTTGACAAAATTTGAAATACCCCTTTACCTAGATTTTCCTTTGGCAATTAGACATTTAGTAAATAACATATCTGAAAAATATTGGACACAAACGGGAATGATGACGAATACCAAGACTATAAATTCCAATTAGACAAACAGTGATGCTCACACACAATCTCAACACCAAACCATGTATATGTGATAACAACTCKATCTTCCCCAGATATCTCATCACGTCTCTCGTGAAACCACGAAAATGAATATCATATCAACACTATATACAGGATCTTCATTTGACTAGTTTTGTCATAGCAAAATAATCCTGCAGCAGCGGGATTTGAATGTTTAGTCCATAATGTTGCTTGATTGATGGTTAGGCTATTAGCGGGACAAAAGTTGGCTACATGAAAAGTGCATTACTGTTATTGTGGGTTTTCAGTAAAYGTATGTAAATCATGACGCTCATCTGCATTTAATGCGGTGCAGGACAGTACTCGGCAACAAAGAAGTGATCAAATGAAGATCCTACACCTGTAGTACAGTCTCTCAGTACAGTCTCTCTCTCAGACCACAGTAATTCGAGCAAATACACTTAAGTCTCAGAACGTGTTCAGGAATGATTCTCATTTACCTCTAGGTTAATTCAGCATCTAAACTGAGCTGTCGCCCCTCATTTTAACAGGTCACGATGGTCTCTCGTGTAATGCACCGTATGTATTGGGGGCTTCATAAAGTAGCTACTGGTATATGAGACAAGGAGAAAACATATTCGCCTTTCCTCTTCACGGCTGGGCTGTTGCTTGTTTTATTGCTGTCGTCAGCAAACTTTTATCATTATCAAAGGCCTTGCTACTTYGCTTTTACTTTACTTTTTGATTTCCTCTCACTCTCTCTCTCGCTACCACTCTCTCTCCCTCTCTCTTTCTCTGTGAGTTATGTTTGTGGCAGTGTTGCCTCTCTGGTGTGCCCTGTTAACATGGTGGGGCTGTAGAGCAAAGATTTCCTGCTCTGCGCTGGCTGATTAGAATATGAAAGCGGAGCGCGGCTCAGACCACTAGTCCGCTCTGGCCTGGCAGTGTTAGCAGCTACCGCCTCTACCTCCTCTGCCTCCCTCTGACTCCCCTCCATGAATTAATAAGCATGAGGGGCAGCAGCCCGCTCAGCTCCGCTCCGTGCTCCATGCCGAGACTAATACAGGCCTGTTTACGGGCACTCTGGGGCTTTGCCTGGCTAGAGGAGAAAACAAATCTCTCATTAGGAGGGTTTTACATCTCCAAACACTACGGTCACCATCAGAGACGGACGATGTGTTTATGCTTTGATATTTATTCTCTTTTTTATTTTATTTTCCTAAGTAGTGATGGAGATGCTGGCCTTGGTTCTCTCCGTGGGCTGAGTGAGTTATCAGACAAGTTATGGAAGGATAATGGTCAACTTATGCCAGAGAATGAATATGTACAAAAATGGACGGAAATTGTACGAGATATTCTACAGCTATGAATCCTGATGTACAGTGATGAACTGTGTATTGTATAGGTCACTAAACCACAGTAATAAAAGGAATGTATTGCATTGGTGTGTGTGGTCACACTCAGACACACGCACACGCACGCATGCATACACATGTGTTTGTGCAGAATTGTGTGTGTGCTTTATTTGCGGTGATAGTGTTTTAATGTGACACTGTATGAGTGGCCTTTGGTAAATGTATCTCATTTTCAATCTCATATTTTGACTTGMAAATGAGAGCGAGCAGACCTGGCAAATCTACAATCAAAGTCGAAAGATTAATATGAGGGTACACGTTATATACCTACGGTAATTCACACACGCTGGGTGTGACAAGTACAGTGGATCCACTCAGCCAGAATGGAATAATGCAGTGTGGAATAGATTATTAAATTCCTGGAGGATTTTCAAAAAGTCCAAGTTTGCCATTCAACTTTTTGTGTCATTCTAGTTTTGTTGTTCTTTGTCTTTAAAAAACAAGTATGTTGGAAATGTATGTGATTTTTCTGGATCCCTGGACATTTATTATTTTAAAAGGTAATGCACAGAAATGTTATCGATCTCCACCACAACTTGAATGAGTCATTTCTAGTGTCATTCTCATATTTACATTGGCTAAATGAACTACAGTCATTCGTTCAAAAGGTGTACTACCCTTATCATCAGCTCATTTATTACAGGGACGACGTGCAAGTGGTCTCTCCTCTCCTATCCCTCCACTTTCCCTCTCCCCCTTACACACATTCACTCACTCTCTCACTCAGGCTGTGAGATAAAATTACAGCAGTGAGTGAATTGTACATTTCCGCAGTGCTGGATCATTCAAACCACAATGCCAGGCTTTAGTAACTGTAGAGCGCCAGTTGACCCGTCATTAATAGATCTCCGAGTCTGACGTTTGGTCGCTGTGACTTGTGCAAGCTATTTTCAGGAGACTTTCACAGTTCTGATACTGAAGGCTAATGTGTCTGACCACTGGCGGTCTTGTCAAGGAGAGCTCATACTCACACTAACTCACAACCACACAGACTTTAAACCTTGACCAAACCCTGCTGACCATAAGTAGACAACGTACAGGTGTCAAAGCAAAGTAAGCTCTGCCAGAAAGCAATGTCTGTGCCTATTTGTAAAGTTAAGGATTGTGGTGGAGCTCAGAGCTTTCTGGAAATCCCTGTATTTTCCTGCTTTTGTCCAMCATCAAGTTGGGAAATTGCTAATGTGCTAAAAGTGTGGGGTGGTAAAAATGACTGTTAGAAAATCAAGGCATTCAATCATCCCTCCATTTTTTAAGAGTGTGGTTGTTTTTTGTCTGATGCAGTTACCATAGTGGCCTCCTTCTCTCCCTCTCCTGCCCATATTGAGTCTCTAAGAGAGAGTGACAGAGAGAGAAAGCAAGAGACGGAGAGATGGAGCGATAAAGAGAGAGAGAATAACTGTGTCCTCMTTCTCTTCTCTGAGCCCTAGAGTAATTAGTGTAGGAGAGGCTGCAGTAATCAATAGTCCACTTGTTGACCATAGTGAGGGCCCTTGTGTAGAGTGTAACAGAGTGCTGGTTCGGCCCCGCAGAGTGGAGTGCTCTTTGTGTCTGAGGGAGAGGTTAGGGAGGGCCCGATGARGAGATTGTCTCTCTGTGTGACACAGKGCAACAGGTTCATGTCCATTATGAAAGAGGGAGGAGAGGATATAGAAAGGACAGTTGATGTCCTTGTGATAGACTGAGAGACCATAATGTCCCCCATCAAGTCCAGGAAGAAGAATCATCTCCCATTTTGTCTTTATTTCCTTTTATCCAAACAATAAGAGTGGAGAGAATTAATATGCTAAAGAAATACATTTTTCAAATAAGCAATACAAAAAGTACACTGATGGCAAAGTCCCTAACCTATGTATTACTGCTTCTATAACTCTGGCAGAGAAATTAAGAATTAAAAGTATGTTTTTTTCTACTTCTCCTATGTCCGTACTGTACAAATGAGCATTCCACTTTCAATGTACCTTTACAATAAAGTCAATTTATTTTTTCTTCTTTGGTGAGTGTTGGAGTGATGTAAAAATGACCTTTATTTTGGAGGTAATTGTAAGCCTGAGCAATGTCCGATTGCAATCTCTCTCTCCTCCTCTCTCTCTCTCCTCTCTCTCTCTCTTCTCCTCTTCTCTCTCTCGTTCTCTCCTCTCTCTCTCTCTCCTCTCTCTCTCTCTCTCTCTCTCTCTCTCTCTTCTCTCTTTCCTTCTCTCTGTCCTCTCTCTTCCTCCTCTCTCTCTCCTCTCTCTCTTTCTCTCTGTCCTCTCTGTCTCTCTCTCTCTCTCTTCTCTCTCTCTCTCTCTTTCCCCTCCTCTCTCCTCTCTCTCTTCCTCTCTCTTCTTGTGTGGAGAGTTCTGTTCAGCAAGGTTTCCTCTGCTCCTCAAACAGCAAGTCCTCTCCCTTCCCTTCCTTCCCAAGGTGTCCTTGGGCTGAGGCCCCTTCCTTTATAGGCTCTCTTATTAATGGAATCACATTCATACACTTCCCAAACAGATTAGTGAAGGCAGCCTTGCAGCCCAGCTCTAATTTCCAGCCTTATAAAGATCCCTCTCTGCCTCTCATTTCATAAGTCTTCCAGCAGAAATGAAGCTCCCTACTGCGATTAATCATGTCACTCACCTCCCCTCCCCTCTTCCTCTCACACAAAAGTACTCACTCACTCACAAGACCTAGGTGAGTGGAAAAGAGCGAGATAATACAATTTAATTGCTATTCAAGTCAGGTGAAAACAAAAAAAGATGAAACGGCTGGTGCACTCCACACGCCGGAGTGGAGGATGTGTGTTCCTTTCTTTTTTCTGACAATATACAAAATAATGTTTGTTTTCTTTAGAGGTGAACTGCCAGGCTGTACGTCGGAGAGGGGGCGGTACGTACACGTGGAGAAGAGGAAGGCTCATTTCATCTCTAATATCTGTTAAGTGTCGGGTGAGCTCTCAGATTGTGTACGAGACACCGGCTCTGGGGCTAACAAACACACAGGAGGGAGCTAGTTAGTGTAATGGAAACAGCGGGTGTGTTTGGTTTGTGTTTGGCCTCAGGGTGTTAGAGGAGGATAATGGGAAGAGGTTAAGAATAGAGAATGAGAATGGAGCTTGACAGCTTCAGTTACAGACATCTGCCCTGCATTTTACATTTTACTGTACAGAAATGTCAGCAGGATAGCTTAGTGAGTTACTTACCACCAGTGGTTGTTCATTGAATCATTATTCTATTGCAGACAAGAGACACGTTTAGCCCTGTGTAATGTGTGCCTGTTACAGTTTTCTACCTTGAAGTGATGATTCTATGATTCTAATCTAACACTGTGAATACAAGATAACTTGATGAGTCTCAAAATGTGTGTCATTCAGACTTTTTTTCCTTTTGATGCAAACTGATTTCAACATTTTGACCGTTGACCCTTTCCTTGACCTTGACTCTCTCTGTAATTGAGAGGTAGTAGTCTCACGCCAGTCTCATTGAAATGTTGTGTCATTTGTGTCTGACGCCCCCTCTCCATCGTCCTTCCTGGTTCTTTGTGCTGTGGACAGGGGACTTCCTCCAGATGTGGAGGCTAGTGTGTCTAAACCGTTGAGTTCTTTCATAATATCCACCTCAACCTCTCACAAGCCTTTTGATCAAAGCTGAAGCAGACTGACAACAAACCCTGTGTCYATGGCCCTGTCATTGTGGTAGTAAAAATACCCTACTAGGGCCTTTTTTGTGAGGATATTTATATCCTTATGTTGTGTGAAATGTATTTTTTTATCTGAACAAGCATGACAACTTTTTTTACATTTTTGACCACTTGTCACGACTTCCGCCGAAGTCGGTCCCTCTCCTTGTTCGAGCGGTGTTCGGCGGTCGACGTCACCGGCTTTCTAGCCACCACCGATCCACTTTTCATTTTCCATTTGTTCTGTCTTTGTCTTATCACACCTGGCTTCACTCACCAATCACTTGTTTATTATTTAAMYCTCTGTTCCCCATGTTGTATTTGTGAGTGATTGTTATTTGTTACGTGGATGATTGTCAGGCGCTGCACACTGTTATAGACCGTGTATGTTTTATGTGCTGTCATTTGGTAACCGGTACTAAAGTGTGCCTGTTTATTATACTCCGCTCTCCTGCACTTGACTTCGCCTCCCATATACACACCTTACACCACTGCAGAATTTTGGCTAATTTATTTAGTAGTAATGCATTTTTGTCTACAAATCACATTTGCTGTATTCAATATATAGTCATTTTCATTATCAATTGTTAGGCTACATGTTAATTCTCGTCTTCAGTCTCTCATTAACCTACTCCTTTTCTGCTTGTATGTATGGTACTGTTTATAATGCCCAAAGTGATAACAGATGTTCTCCATTGAGAAAGTGAAAAAATAAACACCACTCACTCACACAAAATTCTCTTTTTGTCTGTGATTTTTTCTGTAAAATTCAATTATCTCCATTGAAGTCACAGCTACAAATGTCTTGTTGTGAGGAGGGGAATATTTCCATAGCGTCTAGTTCATTTCATTAGCGTGTACCGCATACACCTGAAGCCCTCCCCTCTGAAATCCTCTGTGTCGTTTATTGTGCACTATTTCATTTCATTTGAATCCACAGCCCTGTCTTCTCTCACATGGCATTGCAATGCAGCATCGGCTAAGAAATCAAGTGCCGTCGCTTAATACAAAAATACTGTCAAACAATATCCTTTGATGGGGGAATACACTTGCCCTTCTCACTCAACAGCTTTAAATAATCGAGTCAATGTAAGAATTTCAACTGAAATCATTTTGTATGCGTCATGTATATTTTTTTGGGAAAGAACTTAACTACAATATTCTGATGATCGAGCTGTGAGAATATCCGTTAGCGATGGTATTATATATATATATTTTTTATCTTACGGTCAAACCTCACCACACGTTTGAGGTACCTCAACAGCCGCAACCGCAGTGCGATCTATAACAGTCTGGCAGGTCGAGGTCCCATGGTGATGCGTAGGGCAATTTTTATTTATTTATTTATTTATTTTTTCTGCTCGGTCACCAATAATTTGTGAATACTGTTTGCTTTGCACTGACACTGAGCTGGCCAGGGCATCGCCTTTCCCCCCAGGTTTGATGTGTGTGTACTTTTGATAATAAATGGGAGAGAGCTCAATGACCAGACTTGCAGTGACACACAGGGAATGAGAGGTGATACTGGAGATGTGATTGCACTGATAGGAAACACCCACTATCTATCCTAAAATGTTAAACTACTTTGGAAGGAGCGTGTGCCCATCTGTTGTATTAACTTCTGTAATTGCGGGTCACAGTCACTGTACTGGGGTCTCGTATTCCGACACATATATTAGCCACTCGGCCAGGGGAGCCTAGGGTATTTTGTCTGGTAGCTCATCCAAGGACAATGGTAAAATGTGTCTCTGCTTATGTGCTGAAGTGCAATAGGCTTTGAAACCCCGCCATGGGCTGCTTGCAGCTACATTCTCCTTGTCTCATAAGGTCTGTTTTGAAGGTTGGGACGTGAAACAGCAGTGTAACATTTGATCGGGGGGGGCATAAGTTAGTGTATCTGAATATTAAGAAGCTTTTTTTCTATTCACAGGGGCAAATAAAACCCAGAACATTTTAATTAAAATTTATTTATCATAAGTAACCTCAGATCATTAAGCCAGAAATATCTTCTGTGGAGTTGATTTCGGAGGCGTAGCCAGAACATTGTTTCCAGACCAATTTCACTCGGATTTCAGTGCACTACTAAATGTTGAAGCCGTACAAACAAATAAAAAAATCCTGCTTTGCTTGTGTGTTGTTGTATTTGGAGTTGCACACAGATTAAACATGGTAAATGAATCTGTTAATTAAAGATGTGTGTGAATGTAGGCGTTGCTTTATCCACTTGTTTGTCTCAGATGAAAGGAGCGCTTTTGTATTGCGCAGGCAGAAGGAGTGGGATCTTGCTCTGTGCAACATAGCTGCATGTTACAATGCTCTCCCAAGGGGTCCCCCTCTCTGTTGTTCTTCAGCCCAATTGCAAGAGGGAGAATAAAATAGCCCACAACTTGCAACCAGCTCAGGAAAAAACGAATCCACGGACACACACTGAATATTGTCTATGGCTAGAACCACTGGGCTTTGGTTTAGGCCTGTTAGGATACTGGATACTACTAATTAACAGAGTTCACACACACACACACACACACACACACACACACCACACACACACACACACACACACAACCAACCCACCAACCACCACACACACACACACACACACACACACACACACACACACACACCACACACCACACTCACTCACACACACACGTCAAAACAATGAAATGTTACACTTGTACCTTTTCAATGCAGTGGGTATTACAGCCTTTTAATTGTGTCAGTTTCATAACACTAATTCAGGGTAATAAACAAACAGGGCACTGGCACAGTGGGACAAAGATCGTACTTTTTGGAGAATGTCCTCTGGTCTGATGAAACAAA
Source organism: Salvelinus sp. IW2-2015 (assembly GCF_002910315.2). NCBI lineage: Eukaryota > Metazoa > Chordata > Actinopteri > Salmoniformes > Salmonidae > Salvelinus > Salvelinus sp. IW2-2015. Next base: position 75,760 of record NW_019943342.1, read on the forward strand.
AATAGAACTGTTTGGCCATAATGACCATCGTTATGTTTGGAGGAAAAGGGGGAAGGCTTGCAAGCCGAAGAACACCATCCCAACCGTGAAGCACGGGGGTGGCAGCATCATGTTGTGGGGGTGCTTTGCTGCAGGAGGGACTGGTGCACTTCACACAAAATAGATGGCATCATGAGGGAGGGAAAAGTACGTGGATATATTGAAGCAGCATCTCAAAAAATCTGTCAGGACATTAAAGCTTGGTCGCAAATGGGTCTTCCAAATGGACAATGACCCCAAGCATACTTCCAAAATTGTGGCAAAATGGCTTAAGGATAACAAAGTCAATGTTTTAGAGTGGCCATCACAAAGCCCTGACCTCAATCCTATATAAAATTTGTGGGCAGAACTGAAAAAGTGTGTGCGAGCAAGGAGGCCTACAAACCTCACTCAGTTACACCAACTCTGTCAGGAGGAATGGGCCAAAATTCACCCAACTTATTGTGGGAAGCTTATGGAAGGCTACATGAAATGTTTGACCGAAGTTAAACAATTTAAAGGCAATGCTACCAAATACTAATTGAGTGTATGTAAACTTCTGGCCCACTGGAAATGTGATGAAAGAAATAAAAGCTGAAATAAATAATTCTCTCTACTATTATTCTGACATTTCACAWTCTTAAAAATAAAGTGGTGATCCTAACTGCCCTAAGACAGGGAATTTTTATTATTAAATGTCAGGAATTGTGAAAAACTGAGTTTAAATGTATTTGGCTAAAGTGTATGTTAACTTCCGACTTCAACTGTACATGCATCAAAAATAAGGACACAATGATGAAGGATTACAGGGGACTCCGTAACAGTAACTTCTCTCCTGGGTTTACAGTGTCATACAGTCGTTGGCCCCACATAAAGAGATATGGCATGTTAAATTGTTGAATAAAGATGAAAAGAGATTGAAATAGTGTGTTAAATGAGCTTCCCCTGGAACATGACACATGATGCTCTGTCTGGCTGAGAGAGTGACCTTTATAATCAAAGCATATGATAATTACAGGGATTTTATTAGACGTGGGGGAGTATGTTCTACAGCAGCACCATCGAGAGCATCTTGACCGGTTGCTTCACCCCCTGAAATGGCAACTACTCAGTATCTGACTGTAAGGCGCTACAGAGGGTAGTGCGAACGGCCCAGTACAWCACTGGGGCCAAGCTTCCTGCCATCAAGGACCTGCCATCCAGGACGGTGTCAGAGGAAAGCCCATAAAATTGTCAGAGACTCCAGTCACCCAGGTTATAGACTGTTTTCTCTGCTGACGCACGGCAAGCGGTACTGGAGCGCCAAGTCTAGGACCAAAAGCCTCCTCAACAGCTTCTACCCTGAAGCCATTAGACTGCTGAACAATTCATAAAAAATCCCCACCGGACAATTTACATTGACCCCCCCCTCTGCTGCTACTCGCTGTTTGTTTGTTACCTATGCATAGTCACTTCGCCCGCACCTACATGTACAAATTACTTCAACTAGCCTGTACCCCTGCACACTGACTCAGTACCGGTGCCCCCTGTATATAGCCTCGTTATTGTTATTGTTACTTTTCATTCTTACTTTTTATTTCAGCCTACTTGGTAAATATTTCTTCTTCTTGAACTGCACTGTTGGTTAAGGGCTTGTAAGTACTCATTTCACGGTAAAGTCTACACTTGTTGTATTCGGCGCATGTGGCAAATAAACTTTGATTTGATGTGATATGTGTTCAAAGTGGCTGTGCTATCTCCAAGCCTGCGCTGAATGAGCAAATCAGGGCAGTTTTAGTAAAAAGATGGACCAATACAGCAGATGTCACATGGTCACTACTGTTGTTTTCCCCCTCCTGTTTCTCTCTATTTTTTCTCGTTCTGTTTTTCGCTTGTTCTCTCTCTCTTTCTCTCTCTTTCTTTCTCCAAGTTGTTTTGCATCTTGCTCTCCACCTTTCTCTATTTTTTCACTAACCCCTCACTGGAGAGAGAGTAGGGTGAAAGCCTTACTGGCTCAACAAATTCCCCCTCTTCCGGCTTTACCCACTCCTTCTTTTTGTTTTTCTTCCCTCTCTCTGTTTTCTTTGCCACCAACTTTCCAATTCCTTGCTTCATTGCGTTTTGGGCAATACCTTTGATGTAAATCTTCAGCATCTCATCTTTTTACTCCACTCTCTCTCCTTCTTTTTTCCCTCTCTTCCCTCTTCTTCTTTTCCTCTCTCTTCTCTCTCTCCTCTCTCTCTCTCTCTCTTTTCTTTCTCTTTCTCGCCGT
>NW_019943342.1:78053-89847 GCF_002910315.2 Salvelinus sp. IW2-2015
ACTTACCCTCTCTCCTACTGTCTCTCTCACACACACACACACACACACACACACACACACACACACACACACACACACACACACACACACACACACACACACACACACACACACACACACACACACACACACACACACACACACACACACACCACACACACACAGAAACACACACACCCAGAAACACACACACACACTCTCTCAACAACCCTCTCACTGTGTAAGTGTGGGGTGAGATGTCTAGAGCTAAAGTGAAAAATACAACTTTGTTGGGGGCTATGTTACAGAGTCTGCTCCCCAGCCTTCCCTCATCTACACCCCCCATCTCGCATCCCTGCACCCATGGGAGTTTAAAAACACAGCCATTATAAGAGTGCCAACAATAACACACACACTTGGTAATATTATTACAATGTTTCCATCATCTCGTAGGCAAGGTACACACCCAAGCCGACGCTATGGAGGGTAAATCTCGTATTTGTTGTTGCAGTGTGTTTTGTGCATTTCAGTTTGCCGCCTTGCATTTGTTTCCCTGTTCTCTCCCTACCTCGCTCTCCCCACAATCTCTCTCCCTCCCTTCTTTTCTCTCGGTTAATTTTCCCATACTTATTAATTGGCATAGACCAATTAATCTTTGGGGCTGGTCATGTTCACGATTAGGGCGTCCAAAAGTTCCTAATGATAGCTATTGTGACCATGGGGAACGAGATTGAGAGTTAGTGAAAGGCCTTACGGGGTGCGCTGGTGTGTGTGCAATTCAACAAATCCCCTCTCGGCTTACTCCACTCCTTCTTTGGCTGGTTCTTCTCCTACTCTGTCTTTCTTCTGCCATCCGAACTTTTCTAGCAGAGTATCCTTGGTTTGCATTTATCTCGTCTGTTTAAGGGCAATACCTTTGATGTAAATCTTCAGCATCTCATCTTTTTACTCCACTCTCTCTCTCTCCTTCTCTTCCTCGTCGTCTCTCTCGTCTCGCTCTCTCTGCGTCTCTGATATATACGCGTTATCTCCTTCTCGCTTCTGCTAAGACTCTCCCCTAGGAGAATGACTCTCTCTCCTCTTTCTCCTTCCTCACGTCTGTCTCTCTCTACCACTCTTCCATGTCTCGAATTGCTCCTCTCCTCCCTTCTTCCATTTTCCCTGTCACTGCGCAACTGCCTGGAACTCTCCTCGCCTGCCTCCTCTCCGTCCCTCCTCTCCGTCCCAGGACCTTCTGCTTTCCTCTTCCTCACACAACCCGTACCGTCTCTTCACCTCTGTCTGTAACCTCTTCCGCAGCAAACGCAATAGCGGACACTGTGCTCCTTCAGTCCTCCATTCACAAGCCCGACCCTCTCCTCCCGTACCATCTTCGCTTCCTCTGTGTCCTCTTCTCCCCTCCCCTGCTTCCTCGCTAACATATACTGCTCGCACTCCCCTCTCACACTCTATCCTGTGCTCACACTACCCTCGGCCTCACTCCCACCTCACACTTTATCCTCTTATCATTTCCTCCTCACTACTCCTACGCTCCCTTCTGTTTGTCCTTTGCGTCACCGCTCTTCTCTCCCTCACCCTCCATCTCGCTCTACTCTTCTCTCTTTCTCTCCACTTTGTTGCTGAACTTTATGGCAGAATGTTTCTCTATCCTGTACACTGACTGGAACTTTGGGCTCTGAGGAAAGGCCTCATGTTGACTTTCCGAGAAAGAATAGGGACATGTAGTTCATTCAAAGGATTTAGAGCTTTGTTTGTAACATAAGAAACCACTGACAAAAGGGTGACTGCAACATTGACTTATCATTTTTTATACTACGCTTTTGACGATGTAAGTTACCACCTCTCTCTCTCTCTCTCTCTCTCTCTCGCTCTCTTTCTCTCTCTATTTCTCAGACACACACAACACACACACACACGGCAGGGCTAAATTGAATGGACCAGCATGGAGTAGGCCAATTACATCACTTCCCCAATTAAAATAAAACAACAGGACTCTTTCAAGTCGTCCTACAGGGGAGAGGAAGAGGAAGAAACAATCAAGTCAGATCGTCATGATGTTCATTTTAATTAAAAAATTGGATTCGCAGCAATTAACTCCAAACTAGTCCCCTGTGGCTCAATGAATGGGGWGACGATTGGTTCTCTGTTTCTTAGCAACTCTCACAATGTATTCCATGACACGCTAATCCCGCTGTACCCAACACTCACTGTTCTGTCTTTTAATTGAATACTTGACTTAACTGAATTACTTTGACTTGGGCACTTCCGAAATGCAGCAGCCAGGCTTCCATATCAAAGGACAAAACAATACTTTGTTTMATTTATCCCATTTATTTTGATCGATTTTCATTGCATTGTTGAAAATATGACGAGATGCAGGTCTGTAATCTCTGTGGAGTTTTCTGAAATACATGTTTTAGTTTGTAGTTGAACACCAATAGTCATCTCTGCAGTGGCACCAACATGTATTTCATTATATTATGTATATCTGCTTGTCATAAAACAAGTCTTTGTATTTTCTTTGAAAGCCAGTATAGGCCACACCATATGGAATCCACATCAACCAATASACACATGCATACAGTGGGAGTTTATTTTGGCAAGCAGGTTATTTAAAGTTGTGCTCCCAAATACACTTTAGTGGAGCAATTCATGTGGCATTCGTCCAGTGAGGTGCCAACAGCAGTCAAAAATACACAAAATCACCATCTAATTGTATCACAGTGATTCATCTACTTTTGACTACCGGGTGATATAGACCTCTGACCGGTGTTTGCTCTTATGGGTGGATAAATACGCTACAGTATCTTCCAGTTAAAAACGCTTTACTCATACTGCAAATAATATAGCACATTTATTGGCCAAGGTTTTGCTATAGTAGGATTATCTTGGCCCATGCATAGGATGGCCCTGTCTTGGCCTGGTAGTTTGACCAGAACACAGGACAGCTTGTCCCACTTGGTGTCCTGCCCAGGTGTGGTTAAAGTGTCTGTTTTGTTTATCATGACATGGTGAATCTTCAAGAGACTAGAGAAACAGGACAGGACAATTGAGATCCAAAACCACATGCACTCACCACTGACACACTTTTACACTTCAATTGTCGTAAAACTTCAATCAATGGTTTAGAGGCTCTTAGGAAAAAGCACTTGTCGGAAACATGAGTTTTTACGCGTGTTTTACAGGTGTCCATTAGTTTTTTTTTTTTTTTTTTTTTTTTCAGTATTGCCAGAGTGACAGGTTGCAGAGTGGGATGTTGTCCCTCAGGTGAGTGGGGAACCGGTCAGGGACAGGTGAGAGGGACTTGGTTATTGTACTGTTCTCTGTTACACACTTAAATGCTAGTGATTGATTGACATATTGATTTAAAAACATCACTTATTTTTTACTGTCAACCTTGAATGTCACCAGGAGTGATGATTTATTTGCCTTAGCATGTGTGTTGCTAGCTTGTATGTGTGTGTGTATTTGTTTGTGCACATGTGCGTGCGCACATGTTAATGTTTGTTTGTGAGTTCTATTATGGTTGAAGTGTGTGAGTGCCCCGTAACCTAGCTGGAGGGCCTATCCTGGAGTATGGATTCCATAGCGATTAGCGAGGTGAGTCGTTAAGCCTTAATGACTAATAGCCTTCAGAGTGAGACTCAGCAAACACTTGTCACAAGTCAACGTCTCTTATAAGACCAGGCTGAAGGATCTCTCTCTCTCTCTTTCTCTCGCTTCTCTCGCTCTCTCTGCTCTCCTCCTCTGCTCTCTCCTCTCTCTCTCTCTCTCTCTCTCTATCACCTACATTTACTCCTCCTAACGACTAATGAGTCTGTTCATTAGCACTGCATTTTAAATGTTCTATCAGGTCTTGCATTACAAGAGAGAAGAAGAAACAACATGGGGTTGGGCTGAGGAATATGTTAGTGGTTACACAACAGTGATGTGACTCACATCCTTACAGGTGCAGTAGAAAACCCCTGTGTGTTCTCACACTTTAGTCTACGAGACTTTTTTTGTAGACCTGGGAGATCATACTGTAGGTTGAATTATAGCACTATTACTTGATGGTTGATCATTAGCTCAGTTTTAATGTAATTAGACAGTGTTCTGTTGGAGCTTAAAACCTGCAAATCCTGCATCATTTCTTCCAGGACACAGGGATGTGTGTAGATGGTTCCAGTAGTACTGTTCTGTATGTTTGAGGGTGTGATTGTTAACTACAACTGCCTGCTTGGGATAGACTACTGCAGATAAATCACACTAAACCCAACCTCGCAGACGCTCGGCTGACAAAGGAGATTAACCAGGGGCGCATTAACACCACACGCACACGCAAGCACGGCAATGCACGCCAACACCACACCCTACACACAACACACACACCACACCACACACACACACACACACACACACACAACACACACACACACACACACACACCACACACACCACAACACACAAACACTACACACACACACACACCCATATATATATTTACATATACACACACGTCTGGAGATGAGAACAATTCAGACCGCTCTTCTGTCTCCTTTTTCTTCCCTCGTTCCCTCTTTCTTTGAGACGGGGGGCTCAGATAAATATTCACTTATTAAAGCGTAACTGGAATTGACTGTGTCATGCATCAGCCTAATAGCTGAAAGCCCTGGTTCAATACGGCCGAGTTGGGGGAGAGGCTTTGCTAATGGAACAAGTGACGTGGTCGCAGCCCAAACGCCATTCATCAGACCGCAAACCGTTCGTTAGGGCCTACAAAGGCCTGCCATCCCACATACCCTGGCCCATCTATTAACCCCAGGCAATGGAGAAACCGCCGGATTATGGAAATAACACGTTCAGGAAAAGAGGACGCCGATAGGCCATCCATGTGGAAAAGATTGGTGTCAGGAGTGGCTTCTCAAATTTGTCTGCCGGAGTGAGACAGGCTCGTTTTTCTCTCTCAGAAGACAGACTGTAGTGCTATACTGTAGGTGCTGTTGCGCCTGGAGAATTGAGGGTTGCATCAGAGGGAGAAACCTGGACCAGTGGTAATGCTGCTCAGTCCCTGGATATTAAATTCCTGCCCACCACTAATTAAGGGCTCCGACTGTGGTCGCCGTTTTCTACGTCATTGACTGAACAAAATGTTAGTTGCACCGATCTAATCTGATCGTTTTTTCTGATTGGAAAAGCATAGTACCACTTCTCCTCTGAGATCACACTAAGAAGCAGGGATGAGAAGTAGCAAGGTGAGGAAGAACAGAATGAGGATGAGGAAGTGGAGGATGAGAGGGAAAAAGGGAGTATTTTATCTTGATAACATAGAGGTCCCAAAGCAGGAAAGAAGCCAGAGCAGGGTCTGGTGAGTTTCATGTCTCCATGGGTTTACATTCTAACCTTGAACATCACAGAGCAGCCTCTCTCTACTCTCTAAGCCCCCTGATCGTTACTCTTCTGAGGCCCAGTTATGTGTTGCTCCAGAGAATAGACTCTTCTGAATGGATGGACATTGAAGATAATGTCATAGATGTGTGTAACCAAAATGATTGTGTGTGTGCCTGTGTTAATGTGTCTCCACGTGAGCACCTGTGGTTTCAGAATGACGCTATTCCTCATATCTCCTGGCCTCTATTCCAAACAGCAGGCCACAGGCCACTAACCCTGGCCTTTAGCTACAGTATGTTACAAAAACTGGAGATCCATTCCATTATTCTGCCCTCTAGCGCCTTACTGTACCATCTAACCCTCTGGCACCTGGCTACTGGGGTTGTCCCCCTACTCCACTAATCTCCATGACACCACTGGCTGATTAGTTCTCTCATACTACCTCATTCTGAGAGAATGCCAGGACAGAGGAGCCAGACTTGGGAACAATAGAGTGATGCGGTGGTAGGGTGATCTGGGACGTGTGCCTTGGCTCTGTTAACCCTGTTGGCTCTGAGAACACAATARGCCTGAGCCCTAACCCAGATCCCACACAGTCCCAGTGTGTGAGKGGATGTCACTAGCACCAATAGCGCCCAGTAGCAACAAAGACTGCGTCCAGTCAGCAGTTTGATGGTGACGGGTCCAGGACTACAGCACCCGGTTGGCCCCACAAAGGGCCAGAAAGCCGAGCGGCCTTCTGGTTTCTGGTCGCTATGGTCCACCAGGCGTCTGCTCAGCAACAGGTGTGTAGGCACAGGGAGGAACAGTCAAATAGAGACGAGTGGGCATTAGATAAGTGCACTGCAAATTCTGGAAGGGTTCAATTTGAAGGACCTCATTGCAGTCATACTGTAGTGCACACTATGCAGTGCTTCGCTCTAGAAAGAACCACATTGCATTCATCCATCTTTCCACTGGGCTTGTATATGCCAGCTGAGGACATATACTGTGTCCTTACAAGTGGCAGTAAAGACATTGAACCTGATAGCTGCTGCACTCAGAGCCTTGGCATCCTGGCCAAACAAATCTGTGCCTTCTTATAAAACACAACTCTTCTAACTTCCTCAGTTTGTGGAGAGAAGAGAATATTCTCCCTCATCCTCCTCTTTCTCCTCATTTCTCTCCCCCTCTTTCTCCTCTTTCTCCTCTTTCTCCTCCTCTCACTTTCATAATAGGTTTTGGTGCTGAAAGCGCCAAAAAGAAGAGCCCACTGATCTTTTTGCTCCAGACCAACTTCTCTAATGGCTCCAGTATGTTTGGACTGGTGACACATGCACCATTCAACACTGCTGTACAACACTGGCAGCAGCTCTTATGGAGGGGAGTTGACTGACTGGCAGACACTGAAATGGCTCTTAGATAATGATATGTTTATGAGGCGAGGATGATGATCTAGATTTGTAGTTTGGTTTGGAGCTTCAATGGGAGATGTGGGATGGAGGAGTATAATTGTAGACACCAGGGGACACTGTTTCCCATGATGCTAGGTGGAAAATGATGAGATGCCAATAGATYTATTAGAGATGCAGTGAGATTGGTAGATATTATGTCTCTATGGGTTTCAAAGGTTTTTGGTTCATGGGTGGTTTGTGTTTCATTCAACCGATATGCCCTGTGTGTACGACCTGTGGGGTGTGAACATTTGGACATGGGATAGGGATTGCATAAGATAATCATGTTACGTAAAACAGGGTTTCACCTAGTAGGATCCTTTTGGACACTTTGCTTCCGTTATGCTCCTATGCTYCTAGTATTGGCTTCAATATCATTTCAGTCTGGAATTTAAATGGACTTTAAATGGACCGAGTTTTAAATCCACATTCAATTTTAATTGAATATCCAAGTCATGTTCTGAATTCAAATGCCTCGCAATGGACTTGACTACAATGGACCTTGTCTTTCTTCACTTCCCTTTCTCCAGCATCGGGTGTCCAGACTTAGCCTGTCCATCAATCGATGTCTCCCGGCTCAATTCAGACCCACGCTATGGTGCCTCCCTTCAACGCTGACTCAACCGAGCATGTGCGGATCACACAAGGTCAGCGTGGCTATGAGCGATGAAGGGGAGGGGCTCAGAGGGGTCGGGTCAGGTGAGCAGCAGGAAGAATCACTTTATCCGTCTTCCATCCATCCATCACCATGGCGATGACTCTGACAGTCATCAGGCAAAAAGCCAGACAGCCAGTCAGCCAGTCAGCCATGCGCTGGTTTACCGGTAATGCCTATACATGACAGACTCCAGAAGAAGAGCAGAAAAAAATATGAGAAAAAAGGAAAGAAAAGGTTCACCAGCGTTCAGCATCTTTCCCCCTCTCTCCAAGGCAACTTCCCTTTGCTTTTATGGAGGTGATAATACGTCCTGGGGGAGAGATATTTGTGGGTGTAAATAAATCAGATTTCATAGTGTGTTCCTGACTGTGTATTGSAGWGCGGCGCTCTGTTTTAAAGGCTGTTGAGTGATTGAATGTGGAAAYGCAKGGAAAGAGCTTACAGGCCAGTAGATGTGCCAGACACAGCCAGAGTCGATGGTTCTTATGGGGGTAAGTGGAGGGGAGGCTTGGAGCACCCAGCTCCCAACACCACACTTCCACTGGCTGGAGTGGTTTCCACTAACTGGTCCTGGATCTTGAAGTTGATGCTGAAAGACGTTCACRCACACACACAGACACAGACACACACACACCCGCACATACGCACACACATGCACACACCCTAAGCACCCTGTGTTTACCCGTGTTGGCAGGTCTGTGGAGGGGTTATTACGTAGATAAGGAGACAGACTAGCTGGCCCCTCTTAAATGTGCCTCTCAGCAGGAGAAAACAAACCCTTCTCTTTTTCACTCCAGAACGTGAAATAGAACAAGACGCTGTAAATGACTGTACTGAGAGAAGTGTGATTTTAGTTCACTGGTCCCGTTTGATTGAAGCTTTAAGGTAATTGCGGTTTTTGCCGCTTCATCTTGTACCCGTCATGCACACAGTCATGAAATCATTCACCAGGCATGTGTGACCAGACTTTCTCCTCGTTATGTTGATCAAAGGAACAACGTACGTAGTTGACCTTACAGTACCCAGAAAATAGGTTTTATGATCTGTATCTGTTATACAGGGCTGTACAGGAGCTATGGTAAGTATTAATCAGAGGCTCATTTAGAATGATAGAAAATRAAAGATAAAACAACTTCTGGATGTTATGGAGCTGGATACCTAATTAAAGTGTCCAGCCACACACTGTATTTTTACAGTAACGTTGCGTCTGTATGTAGGGATATTAAAGTTATCTTCACTCAGTTCACCTATATTTATTCAATACTGTGCACTGATTGACTGGGCAGAGGAATATCTTCTTTGGTATCATTTACTTCTATCCCTTCCATTCACCATTATGGCCTGAGATTATTGAATGAGAATCGATACTTGGTTGGAATGTTTCAGACATGATTTTCTAATTTCTTTCTCACACACACACACATGCAATGTACGCACAATCCTGACCCAGCTAGCCATGGGACTAATTATCATCTTATGGAAATGTGTCTATTTCTGCCTCCCTCCACATCCCTAATTATTTCTGTTATTCCAATATCGACTGGGCTTTGATGTCCCAAATCCTGTATTTAAATAGTGGAAGATTCCTATCCTCCGTGCCCTCTGAGGATTGTTCATGTAAAATACATGGAGCCAGAGTAGGTATTAGCAGGCCTCTGGGGGCTGGACATTGGATGATTCCTCTTCCTGCTCTCTGTCTTCCCCTCTCTGCCCCCTGTCTGGTCCTCTGTGGGTCTCACTATGAAGCCTTYAYGATGAGGGACTGGGGAAGTGTAGTCTGTGATGTAAGTCTCTGATATAAGGGGATTTGTAATGTGTAAATGTATCTCTGCCTGATCTGTAGTCTAGCTACCTGAGGGATTGATCTGGAGAGGAGATAAATGATCGCTAGGACAAAAGTACATATGTGATTCATATATTGACTTTCTATTTCCAAACAGATTAACTGACAAGGTGATCCTCAATGGATTCTGATTTTGATTTGGTTTTATGGTTACAGTGAACACAGCACACACGTGCTATCCTTTAAAAACACTTGTGTAATGAATGCATGATGAATGCTTTTTATATGAATCATAAGGGAATCATGTCTCTTAGATGGATTGGCTATGTGGATGGGACATTTGGCTCATTGAAGAGTAAAGTGTGTAAATAACACTGGCATCACCATGGGGAGGCAGAAAGGACATTTGTTTCATCATATTAGAAGGGTTAAATKAAGCTCTTCCAGATGGTGAGGTATAAAACTGGCCAAACACATCAGTGTTGGATATTTGATCATATCCAGAAATGTCAKGATTCCGCCCTAAACGAGTGTGTGAAACCTGTTTAGAAAGCACAAGACAAATCTCACATGATAACATGGAGTTTTTCTTTCTACGTACAAACATGACATTTTTCACCATTTGATCTAATCCATTTCCTCTGCTATGTAGTGCTGTAGGTTGCATGGATGCATAGATCTAGAGCTACTAGAGATGTTTAGAGTCATCACTCTGTGCACTTCTGGGTATCCTGGTACATGGTCCCATCTCTGAAAGATGACTCTGTGTAAAACCATCATTATGTATTTTTATATAGATGAGCTATGGCTACCTGCGCTCTCAGCCACCATTTCATTAATGGTGAGCTGTCAGGAGAGGGCTGCTCTGCATATTCGCATATTAAACAGCCAGAGAGGGAGATGCCCACTTTATTACGGTCCGGTATAAATCAGACTGAAGCATCTCTCCTCCCTCACTGTCTTTTTCTCCTCCTACTGTTCCACCTCATCTTCCTAGACTGTCTTCTGCTTTCTTCTTGCCCCTCTTGCTTCACTATAATCTCTGCTTCCTCCTTTCTTCCATCTCTTCTATCTCCTCCTACGCTCCTTCGCCTCTTTCTCCTCTTGTACCTGAAGAAATGGCATGCAGGTCCCTGTTGGCCCTATCAGATCCCTAGCAGACATACACTACATTACCAAAAGTATATGGACAACTGCTCGTCGAACATCTCATTCAAAAATCATGGGCATTAATATGGAGTTGGTCCCCCCTTTGCTGCTATAACAGCCTCCACTCTTCTGGGAAGGCTTTCCACCAGATGTTAGAACATTACTGCGGCAACTWGGTTCCATTCAGCCACAAGAGCATTAGTGAGGTTGGGGACTGATATTGGGCGATTAGACCTGGCTCGCAGTCGGCGTTACAATTCCAAAAGGTGTTCGATGGGGTTGAGGTCAGGGTTCTGTGCACGTCAAGTTCTTCCACATCGATCGCGGCAAACAATTTCTATATGGACCTCGCTTTGTGCACGGGGGCATTGTCATGTTGAAACAAGAAAGGGYCTTCCCAAAATTGTTGCCACAAACTTGGAAGCACAGAATTGTCTAGAATGTCATTGTATGCTGTAGCGTTAAGATTTCCCTTCYCTGGAACTAAGGGGCCTAGCCCGAACCATGAAAAACAGCCCCAGACCATTATTCCTTCTCCACCAAACTTTACAGTTGTCACTATGCATCGGGCAGGGAGCGTTTTCCTGGCATCCGCCAAACCCAGATTCGTCCGTCAGACTGCCAAATGGTAAAGCGTAATTCATCACTCCAGAGAACACGTTTCTACTGCTCCAGAGTCCAATGGCGGAGAGCTTTACACCACTCCAGCCGACACTTGGCATTGCKCATGGTGATGTTAGGCTTGTGGAAAGCCGTTTCATGAAGCTCATGAAGACATTTGACGAACTGACTTGTTGGGAAGGTGTCATCCTTTGATGGTGCTACATTGAAAGTCACTGAACTCTTCAGTAAAGCCGTTCTACTGCCAATGTTGTCTATGGAGATTGCATGGCTGTGTGCTCGATTTTATACACCTGTCAGCAATGGGTGTGACTGTAATAGTCAAATCCTAATTTGAAGGGGTGTCCACATACTTCTGTATATAGTATGCCATAGACAGCGAATGCCATTGACACCAATGCATCAGAGCTAAAACACTATGTTTCAATGACAATGTACACCTGTCCATCCCCCTCTTACAACGACTCTRTCTCCCGTTTATTTCCCTTAAAAAAGAGAGAATGAAAGAGCGTCACAGCTGTGCCGGCCGGGCTGAGTTATGAGTACCAGGCCTGCAGTGATTAAGCAGTTGAAATTTAATCATAGAATTTCTTGAGAAGGCCTCCGTTTATGACTGTGTGCTTATTAAAATGCAACATGTTTTTCAGCTGCGTTTGTAGTCATTGCCATTGTCGCAAAACCATGTCGCAGCGATCTTGTTTTCTCTTTGTTGACTTTGGGAAGACTCGCTGCAGTACTAAGAAAGGAAGACGGTTATCAGACAATTAAGGCTCAATGAACAGGCTGCCAGGATGCTTTCAT
>NW_019943342.1:89872-103262 GCF_002910315.2 Salvelinus sp. IW2-2015
TGAGTTAAAGGGGTTGTTAAAAAACTAAATGTCACCGAAGCACCACACGTCGCCTATGCGCAAGTCGACGTGCAAGTATTGTTCTGTCCTGTATTGATGCCTTGGCCTGCTTGCAATTGGATATGTTGCCTGCTCCAGGCTTTATCTGTCTTACTTGCTAGCTTTCATTGATAATACTGTAGCTAGTGATTTAAGCACTGATAACCTTGCTGGTACTTGTGCTTAATCTTACACAATTGCGTTGAACCCAGCTTGTCAAGATGGGAAGCTTGTATATAATCGATCTATTACTGCTCGCGAAATGCAGTCCTGAGCGAGCGTTCAGTCCAACTTTCCGACTCCGACGGCTGTATGCAGTTCACTGACTTGTTTTTCATGCACATTATTATCTTGAGAATACTGCCAACAAAAACTATTTTTGAGGAAGTGGCTGTTGTTGCTACGGTGACTCGGAGGAACAAACAGTACCTGCCAGGGTAGGATATGTGACATAAACACACCGACAAACCACACCTCCAAGACAACTATGTTTGGCTTCAATCATTGGTCGCTAGCATTTCTCTAATGAGCAATCTGTCACGTTGTATAGAGGGATCGGGAGACAGCGCAGCGATGTGAAATAAGGGTTTTCATTTCCACAAATTACAGTTGTGCCGTGTAAAGGCCGGGGCGAAGACCAAACAAACACGTATACAAAAGGACAGGGTGAAACCCAACAAAAGAGCGAGGAGTACCTCGATAAATACATCACACGGGACCAAAAGCCAAAAACTCGAACACAGGTGTACTCGCCAGCACCAATGGACATTGTACAATAATGGACCAGACAATGGTGAACAAACGTCACACTTATACAATTAATAATCAAATGGGAAATAGGGACAGGTGTGCGTAATGACAGTTCCGGAGGGATCCCTGACACAATCTTCAAAATTAGGCCAAATCAGGAAGCGCAGTCGCCTTTTAAAGAACAGAGCCTCGTTACATCTGTCTATTCCATTTAGGGTAGATACTGGAGGAATGAGGTACAGCACACATGCATATGCGCATGCGCACACACGACACAGCACACACACACACACACACACACACACACACACACACACACACACAAACACACACACACACACACACAACACACAGACACACACACACACACACACACACACACACCAGCACACACACACACTGAAAAGGGGTTCATTCTTATATGGTGGACGGAGCTGTTATCATGTCTGATCCGTATCCCGCTCACACACACCAGTCCAGGGGTCTGTGAGTGGCCCAGGGAATATCAGCATTCTCTCTTCATAACAGATGATTGGGCTGTACAGTACAATCTGTGGGCTGAGGCTGTGCGTTTGGTTCTGGGTCTTGACAAGGATAACCAGTACACAACATTACAGTGGTGTCCCAACTCCTCTACCTCCTCTTTTACTACTGACACATACAGTCATTCTTTCCCTTAAAATCTCACACACTTCTAACTGTTTCTGCCAGGATATGAATGGTATGACATGTTTAAAACAGAGAACATAATAGCATTTGAGAGAATGAACATACAGTATAATTTAATGGTATCATATACAGCTGTGTAGGAAGTGATGTTCTTTACATTGATGAAATCATGTATTGTAATCAACTGTATAGTAGGTGTTTGATAAATGAAGCATGTTTAAAGATAATGACAGATGTGCAGGTGCTCTAGAGACTGTCACCTCCCTCCAGTTTTCCAGACTGACCTGCCTGTCTCCACTTTGTGGCCTCCATTGCTCCTCCTCACAGGCTCAACACCAAGGCAGGTAATGGGGCTCTGCACAATGTTGTGTGTGTGTGTGTGTGTGTGTGTGTGTGTGTATGTGTGTGTGTGTGTGTGGGTGTGTGTGTGGTGTGGGTGTGTGGTGTGTGTGTGTGTGTGGTGTGTGTGTGCGTGCGTGCGTGCGTGCGTGCGTGCGTGCGTGCGTGCGTGCGTGCGTGCGTGCGTGCGTGCGTGCGTGCGGCGTGTGCGTGCGTGCGTGCGTGGCGTGTGCGTGAGTGGAGATGGGTCTCGGCTGGAAGAGACTACAGCTCCTGGACTCATCATCTTCGCCTGTGACCCTCAGAAGAAAAAGAATGCTTCCAAAAAGGAGGGCTGAAAAAAGCAGAGGAACATCTGATGGGGTTCAGTCGTACACTGCTACAAGCAGTTTTTCTAAGACTTTGTTTACTAAAGAAAAGGAGTAGCAGCCAATCACAAATGCAGATGGTGTTCCACCACCATCCAAAAGGGTTCTACCTCGATGGAGGAATACACAGTATTTCACTAGGTGTCCTGCCTGATCTTTGCCATTATCAGATAAATACTGTCCGTACACAAGTGTAACATTTAAAACAATCGTTATTCTCTCTGATAAAAATCCCCTCTGTTGTGAGATCTGTGCAGGAGTAACATAATGCAGGAAACAGATAACTAACTTGTCTTGATAATGGCTTTAAGTCACCTTGAATGAATCTAGCTGTCATGTCTAATACTTCAGCACAGGAAACAAAGCTCTTGTTCTCTGTTCTATCTGTGACAGAGTGTATTGTGTGGCTACATGACTGGAACTGTTGATGACTTAAAGGCCATTATCAAGACAAGTTAGTTATCTGTTTCCTGCATTATGTTACTCCTGCACAGATCTCACAACAGAGGGGATTTTTATCAGAGCGGCTGCCGATTGTTTTAAACGTTACACTGTGTAAGGACAGTATTTATCTGATAATGGCAAAGATCAGGCAGGACACCTTAGTGAAATACTGTGTATTCCTCCCATCGAGGTAGAACCCTTTTTGATGGTTGGTGGAACAGCGTCTGCATTTGTGATTTGCCTGTTGCTCCTTTTTCTTTAGTAAAATGAAGTCCTAGAAAAACTGCTGTATACAGTGTACGACTGACCCCATCAGGTGTGTCTCTGCTTTTTCATCCCTCCTTTTTTGGAAGCATTATTTTTCTTTTGAAAAACACACACACACACACACCGTTGTGTCAGAGCCCATGTGCGTGCGCATGTGTATGTCTATATGTTTGTGCGCATGCATGTGTGTGTGTACCTCATTCCTCCAGTATCTACACCTAAATGGAATAGACAGATGTAACGAGGCTCTGTCTCTTTAAAAGGCGACTGCGCTTCCTGATTTGGCCTAATTTTGAAGATTGTGTCAGGGATCCCTCCGGAACTGTCATTACGCACACCTGGTCCCTATTCCCATTTGATTATTAATTGTATAAGTGTGACGTTTGTTCACCATTGTCTGGTCCATTATTGTTACAATGTCCATTGGTGCGTGTGAGTACCTGTGTCGTGTGTTTTGGCTTTTGGTCCCGTGTGATGTATTTATTCGAGGTACTCCTCGCTCTTTTGTTTGGGTTTCTACCCTGTCTTTTGTATACGTGTTTGTTTGGTCTTCGTCCCCGTGCCTTTACACGGCACACTGTAATTTGGGAAATGAAAACCCTTATTTCACATTSCTGCGCCTGTCTCCCGATCCCTCTATACTAACGTGACAGATTGCTCATTAAGAAATGCTAGCGACCATGATTGAAGCCAAACGATAGTTGTCTTGGAGGTGTGGTTTGTCGGTGTGTTATGTTCACATATCGTACCCTGGCAGGTACTGTTTGTTCCTCCTGAGTCACCGTAGCAACAACAGCCACTTCCTCAAAATAGTTTTTGTTTGGTGCAGTATTTCTCAAGATAATAAATGTGCATGAAAAACAAGTCAGTGAACTGCATACAGGCCGTCGAGTCGGGAAAGTCTGGCTGCTCGCTCAGGACTGATTTCTGAGAGTAATAAGATGTTTACAACTTCATCTGCAAGCTGTCAAACGATTGTAAATTAAGCACAAGCTACACACTGTTTATCAGTGCTTAAAATCACTAGCTAAGTTTGTCAATGAAGCTAGCAAGTAGTAGCTAGCAGGCACATTCATTGAGCAGCCAGGTCACAATCGGCTTGTCAAGTCACTGGCGAGTGGCGACGTGTGTGCTTCGGTGACATTTCGTTTTTTACAACTTTCTCACTATGTATTACCAGAGTGTGCCTGTCCGGCAGTGTTTCATAGGGAGTCATGTTATGAAACAGGTCAGGGGGGAACACAAGATGCTCGGCAATGGGTTTTGGAATATTGACAAGTTGCAGTTGGGATCTGATCGTCTCAATTCTCATTTTGACAAAAGTGACATACTGGCGTGATTGACACTATCATACACATCAGCAAGTGGCCACTCCATAAAGGGCTTAGGGCCAAGAGTTATTTCAGCTTAACATTGGTGATGTGTTGTCTTATGTAAACAAGTCTGAGGCGCTGCTTAATGGACATGTCTGTCTCACTGTCTGGAGGTTCTGACTGCGATGATTGGATAGAGCGCAGTACAGCTGCTTCTCTCGTGTTAGTGGGCACTGGGCAAGTGATCATAATCCATACCCAACCTTCCAATAAACCGTGACAAACTCGTTTACAAAACTCAGTTTTATGACCAAACTGATTTTGATTTTGACACTATAATTAATGGTTCTGACTCATATCGATGCCACATAGGCCGTTTAAAACCAGAGGGGTAGTTAGATGTAAGGGGTAGTTGACCTTTAAAAGAGCTCTTCCCATACTGGAGCAAAATAATATTCATCTGGACTGGCTGCTACTTTCTTTTACTGTGGGTTGTCTGGGAGTCTGGGACTCCTGGGCTTCATACAAAAAGGCAGCAGTTTCATGTCTGAACACCCATTTACTCTTCTGTTTGTTTTTAATAAAGAGAAAATCGCTGAACCCTGGATAGAGGCCTGTGTGTGTGTGAGTGTGTGTGAGTGTGTGTTTGTCTGCACACACACTTCCCACCCCTATGTGCTTGTAGCTACCTTGTTACCAAACCATAAAAATGTCCATGAACTGCTGTAGTCAATGCTTTTATCTGATGAGGTGAATTCACGCACACATGCGCATGAGACCAGGTGGGTGTTTTAAACACTCACATTGGCTTCATGTGGGTCTTCAAAACACCCATATTTCATGGTGTTAATTCAAACACACACACAGTCACATACTATACACACACCACCACACTTCTACAGTGATAGTAAGAGTCCACAAATATTGCATGACTGCTGTGTTAAATGGATAGTTGTGTTGGCAGTGGTCCCCGTGCCAGGCTGGCCTTCAGCGTGCCTGATCAGGCATGGGCACTGTACTGTTTATTCCCTGGATCAGCTCCTGACAACCAAATGATAACCTCCATTTATAAAAGAAAGAGAAAACAGGGGGAGTGGAGAAGAATAGATTCCTCATGTGAAGAAGAAAGAGGAGAGATAGAGGGACACGGCCCAGAGTGGCTCTAATCATATCTTTAGGCCGATAATGATACTGACATGTTTTGTTATGGCCCGCGATACTGAGGCCTCCTATCCTCTCTCTGCATGGCAGGGCAGCTTGCTGATGAATTACATCATTTTTTATGTTCTCTCTTTTTATCTTTCTATTTATCGCTCCCTTTTTCTCACTGTTTTTTCTTTCTCTTTCTGCCATTTCTCTCCTCTCTCTTTCCCTCTCTTTCTCTTTCCCCCTCTCTCTCTCTTCTCTCTTTCCATTGCTCTTTCTCTCTCTCTCTCTCTCTCTCTCCTCTCTCTCTTTCTCCTGTCTCTCTCTTCTTCTCTTCTCTCCCTCTCTCTCTCTTTCTCCCTCTCTCTCTATCCCTCTCTCTCTTTCCCCTCTCTCTCTTTCCCCTTTCTTTTTCTCTCCCTCTCCCTCTCTTAATGACTGTCCCGCGGCCTGCTTGGTAAGGAGGCAGGGAAGCTGCCCAGTTATAGTTGGCCCACTGAAACTCCAACAGCTTCATTTCAGGAACCAAAGTGTTCCATATGGCTCCCCGCCTCCCCCATCCCTATCCCCAGGGCAGCCATCACAGACAGGGACACAGATCGAGATAAAGGATCTGATTCTCTGTCTTATTCTAGAGTGTAAAGAAGCACGACTCAAGATCATTTCAGACTAATCTCCAAGTACTATGGTTCTCAGGTGGAAAGAATGGCTACCTGAGAAACTGGATCTATGAAGTGGGACAACACGTAAGATTTATCAAGAATGTATTCTGGACTCGTTCTTTGGAGGTCCCAGGGTACAGGTGAAAGGGCCGCCTTATCTGGTTCACAGGGGCCAGGGCGTTGAGATTTAGGGCGAGTGGGGTCAGAGTGCGCTCCAGTGAGGTCCCAGACTTACATGCTTGATAAGAACAGGGACTCTGGCCAAATACCCTCCAAACAACAATGGTCCATAAATCACTGGCTGTTTCCTCTCCGATTCCTTGACACATACATACACACAATTGCACGCACGCACGCACGCACACACACACACACACACACACACTCCACTCCACTCCAATAATCTGATGAGTAGGTTACTGTACTCCAGGAACAAGGGGAGATTCTGTTTTTTGGAACATTTTCCCAGAGGCATTATTAATTAACCATCATGTATTAGGTTCCGCAGGGTCGGTGCCCCTGGAGCCATTGGTCCCTCCACCTCGCCTCTTCTGACCTTGTCTCACTGTACGGACAGGGGAAATAAATCAGACTTACTGTGGGGGAGCTAGGAGGTCACATAAAACCCATGTCTTAGTATAGGAGCCCCTCTCTATCAAAACACTACTGTTTTCTCAATTCCACTTGGTCATACTGAACCAACARACACCTCATTGTATAATATCTTAGGGTTTCCACCAAATTCATAATTCTATAGTTCTATTTTGTTCCATGTCATAAGGCACCATGTATCCATCTTCATACTTGCAACAGCTTCAACATTTCAATTTCCGCTTGGTTTCTATGGCTTTCATGGCCTCCATGTTTCCCCCTGTAGACGTGTTAGTGTCTAGCATTAGCAGCGCGGGGCTCGGAGGGTGTGTGTGCCGTGCAGTGTGATGGGCCACAGAGCCTAGCTTATGCATGTTTAATGTTGTTGAACATGAACGCACAGTCAGCCGGCCATAAACAAGGCAGCTGGGACACATAAAAGGTCATAAAGCTGTCAGTGGAATTAGAGTGGCGCGTCCACCGGTGCCAGTTTACCCACACAACACCTGTCCGGATTGCAAAGGAGATGTTGGGGAAGGAGAGAGCTCAATCGTGCATCTCAATAGTGTTAAGAGGCCTACTTTTCCTGTCTCCTTTTTCTTGTCTCACACTGAAATTAAAACCWGGACAGGTAATAMRATGGATTTCTAACAGGCATGACTCATATTGCCTCCACCTGTCCTGTCTTGTTCCTGATGAATCAGTAATGTTAAGGAGTGAAACTGACACCACTCCACCATAGTTAAAATGGTTACCAGCTACATCATGACACAAGAGCACCAATGGGTTGTGTTGACGTGAATAGTTTAATAGTTGAATTAGGTAATAAGTAGTATGTTACCCAATGCAGTATTTATTTAGCCTTTGTGTTAAAAAAAAAATTGTTCAATTGTAAGCCTTGAATTTTACATTTTACATTCGGCTTTAATCATTTCTTTATTTATGAATATCCAAGTCTCTATCTGTGGTGAAAAAAAAGTTATTATATAGAAAGGTGCCTTTTGTCATAATTCATCTGATCTTTATCTAACCCACTTGTGTGGGAGGACTTGAGAAAGTGCCCTTAACTGTGTGATCCTCACTTTGTGTCCATTACCAGTGTGTGTTACCAAGTGCCCTGGGGCAAAAATAACACTCCCTTTGACATTATTCATTCCCCACCATTCCCCATTAGAATATTATCTAGCATGTGAAAATCCACAGTCAGATAAGGGATACATGACCCCAATATGAGATTTCCTGCTATTGTAGAGCTAGACTAATTGATTGTAGTCTGTTTCTGGGTCTAGCCAAGATAGAGGAGTGTTCTCACTCGTTTTTTCATTCTCTCTCTCTCTCTCTCTCTTTCTCTCTCTCCCTTTCTGTCTCTTTCTCTCTCATCATCGCTCCTTTAATTTCACTATTATGCAGGAAAATTATTAGTGGCATGTTCAGTACCATTGCAGATCATCCTGTTCTTGAGAGAAAGGTGAATAGTCTATAAATTAAAATGCAAAGAGAATATGGATAAGGATTTGTGCCTTGCAGGATATCACAGAGAAATATCCATCTGGTTGTCTCTATTGTTAGTCAAAGAGCTGCCAAGTATAAGTAGAGTCATTGTGTAGGTGGGGTTAAGGTTGATCTTAAACCTGGCCCCACATTTCCTTTTGGTGGTTCGTGGGAAACTGCAGGGCAGTCAGCCAAGTCAGTAGGGGCACTGTGTTGTGCAGTACACATTACACCAGCATCTCTTTTAGTCTAGAGTCATACTTCACAGCCAAAACTGTGATAAAAGACAATTATGCTGCACTTCATATTGCCGTGGAGAAGCTCTTGGTCTTTCCGAAGGGCTCCACTGCCCACGTGTGTGGTAAGGGACAGTTTTATTATAACTTAATGAATATTACATGAAGGTGAATTAATTCTCAACACGCATTTTCCTGGAGAGGGGCTTCTCCACTCTAATGCAGTGAGCAGGATCATTCACCAGCCTTGGGTCTTTTGTTGGCCCTTCTTGTGTTGTGTGGATAGGGAGCCCTTTACCACTAACCCATTATAAAACACCAAACACCCTTGATCATTGCATCATTTGACCAGTCTGCGTGTAAATGTCCTTTAACTTTGTTTCTGTTCACTTGAGGCGACATGGAGGATTGTATTTCTGTTTTGCTGCTAGCCTCAACAACACTTGATTCCCAAAAGTGGGCTGTGCATTCTTATGTGCTGCTTGTATTAATGACATTCTCATTGTTAAGTTCTCATTGTCCTCTGTACTATGAATTGTGTTTTTGTGTCAGGAATGAGAAGTGGATGGATGTTAAGGCTGAGTGTGAGGTCTTACAATAAGTCATCTTAGGACATGAAGGTTTGTTTTGCTCTTGTATTCCCCAATCTCTCTTTTCTCTCTTTCTTTCTCTCTCTCTTAATTTCTCTCTCGTTACTGGCTCTCCCTCAGATCCCTGTACTGGAGACATTAGGCCAACCCCACATCTCCCTCTGGCTCTTTCCCCCTTCGTCTCCCTCCCCCTCCATTTCTCCCTGCCAATCTCTATTCTTTATGGCTTTGGCACTGATTTCATGGCCTTGCTGTCCACCGGGGAACACAGGCCTTTTTCTCTCTTTTCCATCTCTCTGTTTCTGTCTTGAGGTTTGTAATCACGAGCACCAGAGCCCATGTGAAGCTATATTATGGATCTCAGCACGAGAAGTAACATTCTATATGGACTCAGCACGAGTAGTAACATTCTATATGGACTCACAGCACGAGAAGTAACATTCTATATGGACTCAGCACGAGAGTAACATCTATTGGACTCAGCACGAGAGTAACATTCTATATGGACTCAGCACGAGAAGTAACATTCTATATGGACTCAGCACGAGAAGTAACATCTATATGGACTCAGCACGAGAAGTAACATTCTCTATGGACTCAGCAGAGAGTAACATTCTCTATGGACTCAGCACGAGTAGTAACATTCTATATGGACTCAGCACGAGACGTAACATTCTATATGGACTCAGCACGAGAAGTAACATTCTCTATGGGACTCAGCACGAGAAGTAACATTCTATATGGACTCAGCACGAGAGATAACATCTATATGGACTCAGCACGAGAAGTCACATTCTATATGGACCTCAGCAGAGAAGTACATTCTTATAGACTCAGCACGAGAAGTAACATTCTTTATGGACTCAGCACGAGTAGTACATTCTTTATGGACTCAGCACGAGAAGTAACATTCTAATTGGACTCAGCACGAGTAGTAACATTTATATGGACTCAGCACGAGTAGTAACATTCTCTATGGACTCAGCAGGGAAGTAAGCATTCTCTATGGACTCAGCAGAGAAGTAACATTCTCTATATGGACTCAGCACGAAGTAACATTCTCTATGGACCTCAGCACGAGAAGTAACATTCTCTTATGGACTCAGCACGAGTAGTAACATTCTTATGGACTCAGCACGAGAAGTTAACATTCTTATGGACTCAGCACGAGTAGTAACATTCTATATGGACTCAGCACGAGTAGTAACATTCTATATGGACTGCAGGGAGACGTAAATTCTCTAGGACTCAGCACGAAGTAACATTCTCTATGGACTCAGCAGAGAGTAACATTCTCTATGGACTCAGCACGAGACGTAAATTCTCTATGGACTCAGCACGAAGAAGTAACATTCTTATGGACTCAGCAGAGAGATAACTTCTATAGTTGGACTCAGGCACGAGTAGTAACATTTCTTATGGACTCAGCACGAGAGTAACATTCTCTATGGACTCAGCACGGAGAGTAACATTCTCTATGGACTCAGCACGAGAGTACATTCTCTATGGACTCAGCACAGAGTAACATTCTATATGGACTCAGCACGAGAAGTAAACAGTCTAATGGACTCAGCAAGAGAAGTAACTCTATATGGACTCAGCACGGGAAGTAACATTCTATATGGACTCAGCAGAGAAGTAACATTCTATATGGACTCAGCACGAGAAGTAACATCTATATGGACTCAGCAACGAGAAAGTAATCTATATGGACTCAGCACGAGAAGTAACATTCTATATGGACTCAGCACGAGAAGTAACATTCTTATATGGACTCAGCACGGGAAGTAACATTCTCTATATGGACTCAGCACGAGAAGTAACAGTCTATATGGACTCAGCACGAGAAGTAACATTCTATATGGACTCAGCACGAGAAGTACATTCTATTGGACTCAGCAGCGAAAGTACATTCTATATGGACTCAGCACGAGAAGTAACATTCTATATGGACTCAGCAGGGAAGTAACATTTTCCTATATGGACTCAGCACGGGAAGTAAATTCTCTATGGACTCAGCACGAGAAAGTAACATTCTATATGGACTCAGCACGAGACGTAACATTCTATATGGACTCAGCATGAGAAGTAACATTCTATATGGACTCCAGCACGGGAAGTAACATTCTCTATGGACTCAGCACGGAAGTAACATTCTATATGGACTCAGCACGAGAAGTAACATTCTATATGGACTCAGCACGAGTAGTAACATTCTATATGGACTCAGCACGAGAGTAACATTCTCTATGGACTCAGCACGAGACGTAACATTCCTATGGACTCAGCAGAGTATAACATTCTTATGGACAGCACGAAGAAGTACACATTCTCTATGGACTCAGCACGAGAAGTAACATTCTCTATGGACTCAGCATGAGAATAACATTTCTATGGACTCAGCACGAGAAGTAACATTCTATATGGACTCAGCACGAGTAGTAACATTCTTTCTAGACTCAGCATGAGAAGTAACATTCTATATGGACTCAGCACGAGACGTAACATTCTATATGGACTCAGCACGAGAAGTAACAGTCTATATGGACTCAGCACGAGAAGTAACATTCTTTCTATGACTCAGCATGAGAAGTAACTTATTCTATATGGACTCAGCACGAGAAGTAACAGTCTATCTGGACTCAGCACGAGAAGTAACATTCTATATGGACTCAGCACGAGAAGTAAATTCTATATGGACTCAGCAGGGAAGTAAACATTCTCTATGGACTCAGCACGGGAAGTACATTCTATATGGACTCAGCACGAGAATAACATTCTATTGGACTCAGCACGAGAGTAACATTCTATATGGACTCAGCACGAGACGTAACATTCTCTATGGACTCAGCACGAGTAGTAACATTCTTATGGACTCAGCACGAGAAGTAAACATTCTCTATGGACTCAGCACGAGAAGTAACATTCTCTATGGACTCAGCACGAGAAGTAACATTCTCTCTATGGACTCAGCACGAAGAAGTAACATTCTATATGGACTCAGCACGAGTAGTACAATCTTTCTAGACTCAGCAGAGAAGTAAATTCTATATGGACTCAGCACGAGACGTAACATTCTATAATGGACTCAGCACGAGAAGTAACAGTCTATTGGACTCAGCACGAGAAGTAACATTCTTTCTAGACTCAGCATGAGAAGTAACATTCTATATGGTCAGCACGAGAAGTAACAGTCTATATGGACTCAGCACGAGAAGTAACATTCTTTATAGACTCAGCATGAGAAGTAACATTCTCTATGGACTCAGCACGAGACGTAACATTCTATATGGACTCAGCACGAGAAGTAACATTCTTTCTAGACTCGACACGAGACGTAACATTCTATATGGACTCAGCACGAGAGTAACAGTCTATATGGACTCAGCACGAGAAGTACATTCTTTCTAGACTCAGCATGAGAAGTAACATTCTCTATGGAGCAGCACGAGACGTAACATTCTATATGGACTCAGCACGAGAGTAACAGTTCTATAGTGGACTCAGCACGAGACGTAACATTCTCTATGCACTCAGCACGAGAACGTAACATTCTTTATGGACTCAGCACGAGAAGTAACATTCTCTAGTGACTCAGCACGAGAAGTAACATTCTCTTAATGGATCTTCAGCACGAGAACGTAAAATTCTTTATGGACTCAGCAGCAGACGTAACATTCTCTATGGACTCAGCACGAGAAGTAACATTCTATATGGACTCAGCACGAGAAGTAACATTCTATATGGACTCAGCACAGTATAACATTCTATATGGACTCAGCACGAGAAGTAACATTCTATATGGACTCAGCACGAGAAGTAACATTCTATAGGACTCAGCACGGACGTACATTCTTTATGGACTCAGCACGAGACGTAACATTCTTTATGGACTCAGCACGAGAAGTAACATTTCTATATGGACTCAGCACGAGAAGTAACATTCTATATGGACTCAGCACGAGTAGTAACATTCCTATATGGACTCAGCACGAGACGTAACATTCTCTATGGACTCAGCACGAGAAGTAACATTCTATATGGACTCAGCACGAGTAGTAACATTCTATATGGACTAGCACGAGACGTAACATTTTTATGGACTCAGCACGAGACGTAACATTCTTATGGACTCAGCAACGAGACGTAACATTCTTTATGGACTCAGCACGAGACGTAACTTCTCTATGGACTCAGCACGAGACGTAACATTCTTTATGGACTCAGCACGAGACGTAACATTCTTTATGGACTCAGCACGAGAAGTAACATTCTATATGGACTCAGCACGAGTAGAACGTGTCAAAGAGATTATTTGAATGACAATCATAGCTAGAGTTTGTAGGCCTAAATATGGCCCAGAGTTGTCATGGCCAGGGTTACAGGGTGAGTAAAACTCCTGGCCACAGTTATAGGTGATGACAACTAACGTGTCACCTGAGCAAAAGTGTAGAGTGAAAAGAGGGCGGTAACAGACAGATATAG
>NW_019943342.1:103287-112995 GCF_002910315.2 Salvelinus sp. IW2-2015
GCACGCACATCATTCTGCCAATATAAACTAATGATGAACCACATAAACAACAAGGACGAAGATTACAGCTGAGAAAAGATAATGGTAATGATGATGATTATAATAATTACAGTGGTACAATGCCAAAATCACTTCTCTATGGACTCAGCACGAGAAGTAACATTCTCTATGGAGTCAGCACGAGAACTAACATTCTATAGGGACTCTGAAGGAGAAATAACATCTCTATGAACTCAGCACGAGGAAGTAACATTCTCTACGGATTCAGCACGAGAACTAACATTATTTGCTGACTCAGCACGAGAACTAACATTATTTGCTTGACTCAGCATGAGATTTAACATTCCTCTATGGACTCTGAAGAGAGAGTAACATTCTCTACGGATTCAGCACGAGAACTAACATTATTTGCTGACTCAGCACGAGAACTAACATTATTTGCTGACTCAGCATGAGATTTAACATTCTCTATGGACTCAGCAGGAGAAGTAACATTCTCTACGGACTCAGCAGGAGAAGTAACATTCTTTATGGACCCCGCACGATAATAACATACTCTACAGACTCAGCACGAGAAATAACATTCTCTATAGGACTCAGCACAAGAAATAACATTCTATATGGACTCAGCAGGAGAAGGAACATTCTCTATGGATTCAGCAGGAGAAGTAACATTCTCTACGGACTCAGCACGAGAAATAACATTCAATATGGACTCAGCAGGTGTAGTAAGTTTTCTATGGACTCAGCAGGAGAAGTAACATTCTCTATGAACTCAGCACGATAAGAACATTCTCTACGGATTCAGCACGAGAACTAACATTATGCTGACTCAGCACGAGAACTAACATTATTTGCTGACTCAGCACGAGATTTAACATTCTCTATGGACTCAGCAGGAGAAGTAACATTCTCTACGGACTCAGCAGGAGAAGTAACATTCTTTATGGACCCCGCACGATAAGTAACATACTCTACAGACTCAGCACGAGAAATAACTTCTCTATGGACTCCATGCAGAAGTAACATTCTCTACGGACTCAGCAGGAGAAGTAACATTCTCTATGGACTGAAGGAGAAGTAACATTCTCTATAGACTCAGCAGGAGAAGTAACGTTCTCTATGGACTCAGTACAAGAAATAACATTCTCGTATGGACCCGCACGATAAGTAACATTCTCTACAGACTCAGCACCGAGAGTAACGTTATCTACGGACTCAGCAGGAGAAGAAACATTCTCCATGGACTCAGCAGGAGAAGTAACATTCTCTATTGGATTCAGCACGAGAACTAACATTATTTGCTGACTCAGCACGATAACTAACATTATTTGCTGACTCAGCACGAGAACTAACATTCTCTATGGATTAGCAGGAGAAGTAACATTCTCTACGGACTCAGCAGGAGAAGTAACATTCTTTATGGACCCGCACAATAATACATAACTCACAGACTCAGCACGAGAAATACCATTTCTATCGACTCAGCATAAGAAATAACATTCTATATGGACTCATCAGGAGAAGTAACATTCTATATGGACTCAGCATGAGAAGTAACATTCCCTATAGACTCAGTAGGAGAAGTAACATTCTCTATGGACTCAGTACAAGAAATAACATTCTCTATGGACCCGCACGATAAGTAACATTCTCTACGGACTCAGCACGAGAAGAACGTTATCTACGGACTCAAGGAGAACAAACATTATCTACGGACTCAGCAGGAGAAGTAACGTTTATCTACGGACTCAGCAGTAGAAGAAATATTCTCCATGGACTCAGCAGGAGAAGTAACATTTCTATGGACTCAGCAGAGAACAAACATTATTTACGGACTCAGCAGGAGAAGTAACATTCTCTATGGACTCAACAGGAGAAGTAACGTTCTCTATGGACTCAGCAGGAGAAGAAACATTCTCCATGGACTCAGCACGAGAACTAACATTCTCTACGGCATCAACAGGAGAAGAAAATTCTCTATTGACTCAGCAGGAGAGAAGTAACATTCTCTATGGACTCAGCACGAGAACTAACATTCTCTACGGACTCAGCAGAGAGAACAAACATTATCTACGGACTCAGCAACAGAAGTAACGTTCTCTATGGACTCAGCACGAGAACTAACATTCTCTATGGACTCAGCAGGAGAAGTAACATTCTCTACGGACTCAGCACGAAAATACATTCTCTATCGACTCAGCACAAGAAGTAACATTTCTATAGGGACTCAGCAAGAGACGTAACATTCTATATGGACTCAGCATGAGAAGTAACATTCCCTATAGACTCAGCAGGAGAAGTAACATTCTCTATGGACTCAGTACAAGAAATAACATTCTCTATGGACCCCCCGCACGATAAGTAACATTCTCTATGGACTCAGCACGAGAAGTAACGTTATCTACGGACTCAGCACGAGAAGAAACATTCTCCATGGACTCAGCAGATGAAGTAATGTCCTCTATGGACTCAGCAGGAGAAGTAACTTCTCTATGGACTCAGCACGAGAACTAACATTCTCTACGGACTCAGCCAACAGAACAAACATTATCTACGGGACTCAGCAACAGAAGTAACGTTCTCTAATGGATTCCAGCACGAGAACTAACATTCTCTATGGCTCAGCAGGAGAATAACATTCTCTACGGACTCAGCAGGAGAAGTAACATTCTTTATGGACCCCGCACGATAAGTAACATACTCTACAGACTCAGCACGAGAAATAACATTCTCTATCGACTCAGCACAAGAAAGTAACATTCTATAGGGACTCAGCAAGGACGTAACATTCTATATGGACTCAGCATGAGAAGTAACATTCTCTACGGACTCAGCACGGAGGAAGTAACTTTCTACGGATCAGCCGAGAAGAAACATTCTCCATGGACTCAGCAGGAGAAGTAATGTCCTCTATGGACTCAGCAGGAAAGTAACATTCTCTATGGACTCAGCACGAGAACTAACATTCTCTACGGACTCAGCAGGAGAACAAAACATTATCTACGGACTCAGCAGCAGAAGTAACGTTCTCTATGGACTCAGCAGGAGAAGTAACCTTCTCTATGGAGTCAGCACGAGAAGTTACATTCTCTATGGAGTCAGCAAGAGAAGTCAAATTCTCTATGGACTCAGCAGGAGAAAAAAAACATTCTCTATGGACTCAGCATGAGAAGGAACATTCTCTATGGACTCAGTACAAGAAATAACATTCTCTAGGGACCCCGCACGATAAGTAACATTCTCTACGGACTCAGCACGAGAAGTAACGTTTATCTACGGACTCAGCACGAGAAGAAAACATTCTCCATGGACTCAGCAGGAAAGAATGTCCTCTATGGACTCAGCAGGAGAGTAACATTCTCTATGGACTCAGCACGAGAAACAACATCTCTACGGACTCAGCAGCAGAAGTAAACGTTTCTATGACTCAGCAGGAGAAGTAACTCTCTATGGAGTCAGCACGAGAGTACATTCTCTATGGATTCGCAGAGAGTCAAATTCTCTATGGACTCAGCAGGAGAAAACAAAACATTCTCTATGGACTCAGCACAGAACTAAACATTCTCTAGGAACTCAGCAGAGAACAACATTATCTATGGACTCAGCAACAGAATAAACGTTCTCTATGGACTCAGCACGAGAACTAACATTCCTATGGACTCAGCAGGAGAAGTAACATTCTCTACGGACTTCAGCACGAGAAATAACATTCTCTATGACTCAGCACAAGAAGTAACATTCTATAGGACTCAGCAAGAGACGTAACATTCTATATGGACTCAGCATGAGAAGTAACATTCCCTATAGACTCAGCAGGAGAAGTAACATTCTCTATGGACTCAGTACAAGAAAATAACATTCTCTATGGACCCGCACGATAAGTAACATTCTCTACGGACTCAGCACGAGAAGTAACTTATCTACGGACTCAGCACGAGAAGAAACATTTCTCCATGGACTCAGCAGATGAAGTAATGTCCTCTATGACTCAGCAGGAGAAGTAACATTCTTCTATGGACTCAGCACGAGAACTAACATTCTCTACGGACTCAGCAACAGAACAACATTATCTACGGACTCAGCAACGAGAAGTAACGTTCTCATTGATTCAGCACGAGAACTAACATTCTCTATGGGCTCAGCAGAGAGAAGTAACATTCCTCTACGACTCAGCAGGAGAAGTAACATTCTTTATGGACCCCGCACGATAAGTAACATACTCTACAGACTCAGCACGAGAAATAACATTCTCTATCGGACTCAGCACAAGAAGTAACATCTTATAGGGACTCAGCAAAGAGACTAACTTCTATATGGACTCAGCATGAGAAGTAACATTCTCTACGGACTCAGCACGAGAAGTAACGTATTCTACGGACTCAGCACGAGAAGAAACATTCTCCATGGACTCAGCAGGAGAAGTAATGTCTCTATGGACTCAGCAGGAGAAGTAACATTCTCATGGACTCAGCACGAGAACTAACATTCTCTTACGGACTCAGCAGGAGAACAAACAATCTCGATCAGCGCAGAAGTAACGTTCTCTATGGACTCAGCAGGAGAAGTTAAACCTTCTCTATGGGAGTCAGCACGAGAAGTACATTCTCTATGAGTCAGCAAGAGAAGTCAAATTCTCTTATTGGACTCAGCAGGAGAAAAAACATTCTCTATGGACTCAGCATGAGAAGGAACATTCTCTATGGACTCAGTACAAGAAATAACATTCTCTATGGACCACCGCCACGAGTAAGTAACATTCTCTACTGGACTCAGCACGAGAAGTAACGTTATCTCGGACTCAGCACGAGAAGAAACATTCTCCATGGACTCAGCAGGAGAAGTACATGTCTCTATGGACTCAGCAGGAGAAGTAACATTCTCTATGGACTCAGCACGAGAACTAACATTTCTCTACGGACTCAGCAGGAGAACAAACATTATTACGGACTCAGCAGCAGAAGTAACGTTCTCTATGGACTCAGCAGGAGAAGTAACCTTCTCTATGGAGTCAGCACGAGAAGTTACATTCTCTATGGAGTCAGCAGAGAAGTCAAATTCTCTATGGACTCAGCAGGAGAAAAAAAAACATTCTCTATGAGGCGGACTCAGCACGAGAACTAACATTTCTCTATGGACTCAGCAGGAGAAGTAACATTCATCTACGGACTCAGCACGAGAAATAACATTCTCTATCGACTCAGCACAAGAAGTAACATTCTATAGGACTCAGCAAGAGACGTAACATTCTATATGGACTCAGCATGAGAAGTAACATTCCCTATAGACTCAGCAGGAGAAGTAACATTCTCTATGACTCAGTACAAGAAATAACATTCTCTATGGACCCGCACGATAAGTAACATTCTCTACGGACTCAGCACGAGAAGTAACGTTATCTACGGAACTCAGCACGAGAAGAACATTCTCCATGGACTCAGCAGATGAAGTAATGTCCTCTATGGACTCAGCAGCGAGAAGTAACATTCTCTATGGACTCAGGCACGAGAACTAACATTCTCTACGGACTCAAGCAACAGAACAAACATTTATCTACGGACTCAGCAACGAGAAGTAACTGTCTCTATGGACTTCAGCACGAGAACTAACATTCTCTATGGGCTCAGCAGGAGAAGTAACATTCTCTACGGACTCAGCCAGGAGAAGTAACATTCTTATGGACCCCGCACGATAAGTAACATTACTCTACAGACTCAGCACGAGAAATAACATTTCTCTATCGACTCAGCACAAGAAGTAACATTCTATAGGACTCAGCAAGAGACGTAACATTCTATATGGACTCAGCATGAGAAGTAACATTCTCTACGGACTCAGCACGAGACAGTAACGTTATCTACGGACTCAGCACGAGAAGAAAACATTCTCCATGGACTCAGCAGGAGAAGTAATGTCCTCTATGGACTCAGCAGGAGAAGTAACATTCTCTATGGACTCAGCAC
This sequence comes from Salvelinus sp. IW2-2015, assembly GCF_002910315.2. NCBI lineage: Eukaryota > Metazoa > Chordata > Actinopteri > Salmoniformes > Salmonidae > Salvelinus > Salvelinus sp. IW2-2015. The sequence continues at coordinate 109,251 of NW_019943342.1, forward strand.
GAGAACTAACATTCTCTACGGACTCAGCAGAGAAACAAACTTATCTTACGGACTCAGCAGAGAAGTAACGTTCTCTATGGACTCAGCAGGAGAAGTAACCTTCTCTATGAGTCAGCACGAGAAGTTACATTCTCTATGGAGTCAGCAAGAGAAGTCAAATCTCTATGACTCAGCAGGAGAAAAAAACATTCTCTATGGACTCAGCATGAGAAGACATTCTCTATGGACTCAGTACAAGAAATAACATTCTCTATGGACCCCGCACGATAAGTAACATTCCTCTACGGACTCAGCACGAGAAGTAACGTTATCTACTGACCTCAGCACGAGAAGAAACATTTCCATGGACTCAGCAGGAGAAAATGTCCTCTATGGACTCAGCAGGAGAAGTAACATTCTCTATGGACTCAGCACGAGGAACTAACATTCTCTACGGACTCAGCACGAGAACAAACGATATCACGGACTCAGCAGCAGAAGTAACGTTCTCTATGGACTCAGCAGGAGAAAGTAACCTTCTCTTATGGAGTCAGCACGAGAAGTTACATATCTCTATGGAGTCAGCAAGAGAAGTCAATTCTCTATGGACTCAGCAGGAGAAAAAAACTTCTCTATGGACTCAGCACGAGAACTAACATTCTCTATGGACTCAGCAGGAGAAGTAACATTCTCTAGGACTCAGCACGAGAGGTAACATTCTTATGACTCAGCAAGAAGTAACATTCTATTAGGACTCAGCAGGAGAAGTAACATTCTATATTGGACTCAGCAGAGAAGAAACATTCCCTATAGACTCAGCAGGAGAAAGTAACATTTCTTATGGACTCAGTACAAGTAACATTCTTATGGACGCCGCACGAAAGTAACATCTCTCTACGGACTCTCAGCACGAGAAGTAACTTTCTACGGACTCAGCACAGAGAAGTAACATTCTATGACTCAGCAGATGAGTAATGTCTCTATGGATCAAGCAGAGAAGTAACATTTCTCTATGGACTCAGCACTGATGAAGTAACGAATTCTCTAGACCAGCGAGAAACAGAAACATTCATACTATGGACTCAGCACAGTTTAGTTCCTTCAAATAACATTTCTTATCGGACTCGCACAGAAGTAACATAAATACTTTTACGGACTCAGCAGGAAAGTAAACATTCTTTATGGACCCCGCACGATAAGGTAACATACTCTACAGACTCAGCACAATTGAACCAAATGGAGAGAAAGGCACAGCCAATATGGTCAGGCTGATTAGACCTCTTAGAAACGTAATGACTATGTGATATCACCTATAGGTATTGAGAGAAACACACCGAACACATAGGTCACCCCTGGAACAAGAACCTGAGGTGCTGAAAAGAGAACAGGCTGCTGTCAACAACACGTCAAATGAATTACAAACAATTTAAATATATTGTGCAAGAATGAAGGTATGACTTATTGAACTTTGAGGTATGATTCATTCAACCTCCTCTTGTCCAAACTAAACAGGCAGTCTAAGGAAACAGTGGGAGGAAGTGCAGTTGTTTCTTTAATACTGTATTTTCCATATGTCAATGGAGAGTGTTTTTGTTTTATGTCTGTACTGTAGATAGTTTTACCTATGTGAAAGAAGGTTGTACAATTGGGTTACTGAGTCATATCAGTGAGATCATATCTAAAGCACTTTAAAGGAACATTCCACTCAAAAACAATATTTTTGTATATTTTCATTTGTTTGTAGTCCACTGTTGACACTGTACCAAAATGTTTTGCATGTCAGCAACCAAGTTTTTAACATACACAACATTCAACATTTTGAAAGTGTCACAGTATGATTCATTTTGCATCATATGATACTGTGCCACTTTCTGTACAACAGTGGACTAATTCAACAAATACCAATATACTTTTTGAGTGGAAGGTACAGGGACACAGCTGAGTGCATATATAGAACGTATGTGTGTGCCTCTCTGTGAGAGTACACGTGTGTTTATATGGGACCTAAGCCTCTAGCGATGACCGTCTTATGATCTTCCACCGGCTGCTGCGACAGGCGAGCCAATTTCATGTGGTTTGTGGTCGACAAACAGCCTTTGACCTCATAGAGGCTGCAGCCGTGTCTGTGTGCTGGGAGCAGGGTCGAGCTTCACAGGCCTGCAGGCTTGGGGCAAGCGATGTGTGCTTCAGATGTTAGGTTCTGATTGAGTTACTGTAGGCCTCAGCTCTATTACCTAGTACTGTCTTGTTTTGGTGAATAATTTACCTCTTCCCCTCTCGCTGCATGGCCAAGGACAGAGAACCAGACGTTTTGTTCTCTGGTCTTCTAGAATTTAGTGTAGTGAATGGAGTTCAGTGGCCAGCAGCTGTTCAAAGCAAATATGTTACTTAATTCTGTTGCTTCCGAGTTCATCACATTTTATCCAGGGTTAAGTTCGATAGCAATATCATCCATTCATTTTGTTCATGGACAACTGTTCCTATCCGGCCTGAAGGATGGTGTAGACAAGCAGTATCGTACAATAGATTCAGAATAGTGCTACTGCTGAATCACGGTTCCATTTAAAGCAGCACCACAACAGTTACTACAACTACCTCCAATACTCACCAGGAACGGCCTTATTGTGTGCTGTAAACAACTAAAGAAACTCCTCTCTTCATGCCTAAACTGCCCCATCACCAGAGCATATCTATGGTTAACTGTCAACCATCCTAAACTGCCCCATCACCAGAGCATATCTCTGGTTTACTATCAACCATTCTAAACTGCCCCATCACCAGAGCATATCTCTGGTTTACTATCAACCATCCTAAACTGCCCCATCACCAGAGCATATCTCTGGTTTACTGTCAACCAGCATGGAGCAGAGGGAGAGAGATCAATGATGATCATAAACAAAATCAATAAAGTATCTATTGCCATTATGAGCAAATGGGCATTGTATTGGAGGCCATGTGGGTTTGAAACATTAGCGTTTAGCTTTGCCAAGAAACTTGGACGAACACATGGAAAACAATTGGCGTGTTATGCAAACAAAATGCACAGATGAATACGCTCTGTGGACCTCTTCACTCTGCACCTCTTCACACACAGACACACACACACACACACACACACACCACACACACACACACACACACACACACACACACACACACACACACACACACACACACACACACACACACACACACACACCACCAACACACACACACACACAACACACCACACACACACACACACCTACACACAACTACACAGACTACACATACACCGACCTCTCCCTTCACACACACACTGACAGACAATCGTAGCAACGCGTACGGTAGAGAACCATGCTTTTTGTCACACACCACAATCTGGATCTGCAATGGAAATGAACGGCCGTTCTCCTGTCTATTTACTTGAACCTGCAAGCTATTGACCCACGTGTTGAAAAGTCTTCTTGGATACTTACAGAGGCCTACTCAGGATACAGCCCCGCGCACCATAAATCATTGGTTCCCTCCTTCCACGGGGTATTCGGCGTCTGGTTGTAATTTTGAGGTTTCTTTCAGAAACATTTACAGTAGTGACAGATTACCTAAGCGCCGTTTCAAATCCGTGGCAGATGCTCCACACAGAAAGATGTAAAAGATGCTTGCGAGGCGGATCATCGTATACAGGCACGTGAAATGAATTACCGAGGTGAAATCCATATGGCTGAATTGATTTTAGTTTCTGTTCATCCTTTCTGTTTTTATGGTACATTGATTAAGACTGGAT